>NW_028289304.1:341745-512618 GCF_059628265.1 Tinamus guttatus
CCATGAGCCTGAGACACATTAACCTTGGGAGTTTTGGGAGGACTCAAATAGTCTGTCACCTTCGAGGCAGGGGCCGGGCTTCTTGGCTAGGATGAGCCTGTGGCCAGGAGTCAGGGCAGCACTGCTGGAGGGCGGTACTTGCAGTGCCCTGTGTCCCTGTGGCAGGGAGAGGGGCCTTAGGCCGGGGTTTCCGTGGGAATTTCTGCCCCATCAGGCCCAGAGACACGAGCCGTTCTGCTAGGAATCGCTTTGCCCCTTCCTAAAGTAGCAAAGGTGCTTTGCAGGTGTCGAGGCCAGCGGGACCTGATCCAGCAACTTGCACTTGGGTGTTAGCCTAGAGTCTTGCCCAGAGCCTCCTGATCTTGCCCTGTGTTTCTGCGTCAGTGCACAGGTGTCTCCCAAGGGACAAGGCTGTCCCCTTTGGGGCCAGCTCCTGAGCCAGAACAGCCCTGCCAGCTGCTGGGCAGTTCATTCCTGTGGGGGGCAGCTGCTGCCCCATGCGCAGCACCCGGGCCAGCCCAGGGCAAAGTCTAGGCGCAGCCTCAGGAAGGCTACGGCTCCCTGGGATCCGTGTGGAGCCTTGCAGGCTGCGCTGGTGCTTCAGGATGGGAGATGCTACCCTGGGCAGTGCGGATGCGCAGAGGGAGCCGCTGGGATCCCAGCACTCCTGTCTTGCCAGGCAGTGTGGTGCAGTGTGCAGGAACGACTAGGAGCAAGAGCAGGGCAGAGAAAGGCTGGCAGCCTGGAGACGAGGGGCTCGGGAAAGGTCTGGCCTCGGGAAAGGTCCTGACGCTGGTAGGGGTGTCTCAGGAGCAGCGCCGGTTGTTGAGCCGGTGGCTGGTATGCAAGTCACACCGCTCCCCACAGCAAGCACTGCTGGAGCTGGGAAGGCAGAGGGTAGCAGAGCTCCACGGATCCCTCTCTGGAACATAAAGTCGTGCGCTGCATTCCGCAGAAGTCCAGCCCCTTTTAGGGCTGCTTTCTTCTTCAGGCTGAAGAGGCTTTGGGTGTTTCTCCCTACCTCCCAGAGCAGATGGAATTCACCAGGCCAGGCATCTGAGTCCCAGAGCAATTTCTATAGCTCTTTGAGCTCTTCTCCACACTCACCTTATTTTTCCTGCACTTCCAGAAATACACATGCAAGGAGCATGTGCAGTCTTTTGGGTGTGTCCGCACCTGCGCACCAGCCGCAGCATCACACAGAGATGCTGCCCATTTTGCTTTCCCCTACACTTGATCTATAGGGTTGGCTTGCATGCAACTCCCTATGTAGAACATATTTGTATTTGCCTTCACTAATGTATATATTTTGTGCATATGGTTTGTCAGGCAATTAGGGAGGTCCCACGGATCCTCTCTGTGGTGGTTTTTGTAGTCACTGACACTTCAGCAAGGGGAACACACAGGAGTGCTGCTCCTGATGCCCTTGGTTGCCTTCCTTGCCGAGGTTTGTTAGCCCTGTCATAAATACTTATTGTCACATTCTAGTGATACGCAGAGTGCCACTCAGTCGCTGGGTCACTGAGTGCGATGTCAGGTGTCTGTCAGGGCCCCAGCAATGTCACGGCTGCACCCTTCCTTTCGCAAGATTACAAAGAGGGTGGCTTGAAGATAAAATCCTGGCTCGCTGCCCAGCTGCTCCATGGTGCCCCAGCTGGCTGGGCCCCAACGTGCTCTCCCTTGGCAGGAAGGCTGTTGAGGGGATCGTGGCCCTCAGCGAGGATGGCTCCTCCCCGATTTCCATTCAGCAGATGGCATATGGTGAGTGGCGGGCTCGGCGCAGAGCCAGAGGTGGCCCCGTTGGGTGAACCTGGGCTGTAGGGCAGTGCTGGGCCTCTTGCCGAGAGGAAAGGGAGGGTTCTCGTGCCGAAAGAGGCTGGGGTTGGGGAGTCCCTGGGTGCGGGTGGCCCTGCGAGGCTGCGGACGCCCTGGGCTCCGGGCCTGACAATGTCTCTGTCCTGGCAGTGGCTGGCGTGGGCTTTGGGCTCATGAGCGGTGCCTTCTCCATGATCAATCTCCTGGCAGATGCAATGGGGCCCGGCACTGTGGGGATCTATGGGGACTCGCAGCTCTACTTCCTGACCTCAGGTGAGTGACAAGCCTGGCCCTTGTCCTGCACATCCAACACCTCCACTGCACTCATCACGGAGATTGCACCCCATGCGTGATGGGCTTAGCGCCCCATCCTCTGCCCTTCATTCTGTGCTTTGCTACCCCTCCCCTTACCCTTCCTAGCCCCTTAGAGCCCCCACCTGCAACATCGTCCCGTACCAAACCCTTCTCTGTGCCCTGCTACCCTCCCTGCTCCCTATCCCGTCCCTCCACCCTTGGCGTGTGCCCAGCAGTGTCCCCGCTCCTCTCCCCGACCTGGCTCCTCTCCACCCAGCCTAAGCCCACAGGTCAGGGCAGGTGACTCTCCTCTGACTCCCCTCTGTGCCTGTCCCTGCAGCCTTTATGACCATGGTGCTGACTTTCCTTCACACCTTCTGGGGGATCATCTTTTTCCACGGCTGTGAGAACCGACGCTGGTGGGAGATCGCAGCCGTTGTTGTGATGCACCTTGCAGTTTCAGCATCGGTGAGTAGCAGGGAGTGAGCAGAGGCCTGTGCCAGGGGCCCGTCATGAGGGGCGGCTTTGGTGCGTGATGGTCCCCATGCCCAGGGAGGAACAGCCTTTGACACCAGCAAAGGTTTGGGGAACCACATGGGACTAGCCCTCAACAAAGGCAAATGGCTGGAGCTGGTTTCTCCTGTCCTGCTGCTCCACCTGCTTGGCAAGGCCACAGACTGTGGTGATGCCACGTGTGCCTGTCCCACCCAGCCCCTCACCGGAGCTGCTACATGAGGGGGAAGAGAGAAGGACAGGACACGATGGTGGCTGTGCCCGCCTGTCAGGGCTTGGGAGATGCCTCTCCCGTCTGCTCACACCTTCCCTCTCCTGCCTGTCTCTCCCAGTCATTCTGCAACCCCGTGTACGTGGGCAGCCTGGTGCCCTCCTACGTGCTGATGGCTGTCGTCGCCACCTGGGCCTACCTGCTCTCGGGGGGATCTGCACAGAACGTGCGTCGCTTCCTGTTCTGTAAGTCCTGTTCCATAACAGGGCTTGGTAGCTGGCTGAGCTGGTCCCTTCTGGACTACCTGGGAGGAGCTGGGCCAGTGATGAGGGGCAGGGGGTTGCCTCGATCAGAGGCCACAGTGAAGATGCCTTCGCTACCCTAGACATGTTAGGAAACTCTGGTTTGGGGCCTTACACAGGTTGCCCCCCACCATGTGAAACAATTGGGGTAAGAAGTTTGCCCAAGACTGTGCCCTCTCTTTGTCCCCACAGGTTTGCCGAGTGGAGCCAGCCCTCAGGCAAGATCCTGAGGCCCTGCAGGACGTTCCTGTCCCCAGCCGCCCCCTGCCCTCCTCTCCATTCTGTCGGCGAGAGCGGCCATCACCTTCTCTGAAATATATTTTCTCCTGGAAGGGGGGAGAGCGGCCAGGCCCTGGGGGGTGGATGCTGGGCGCCGGGGCCGCCTCACTCCTCTGCCCCTTGGGGAACTCCCCCCAGGACAACTCTACTCGGGGCACTCAGCTTTGCTGGCCCAGCCCTTGCAGGCTGAGCTCGCCTGCCTGCAAGGGACACTTCCTGGGGCTGCTCAAAGAAACCCACTGCTCCTTCCCCCACCACAGAAGCCCTACTGTCCTCCGTGCTGGAGGGGGACATTGCTCCTCTGGCCACACGCTGTGGTGCCGCCTGTTCCACCTGTGCATGGGGAAGACGTGGCCCCAGCGCTGGGTGGTGGTAGCTGCAGTGACTGGGCAGCCAGCCTGGGCAGGGAAAAAGAGCAGGGGAGGCTGTGAAGGGGGCATGGGGTGCAGGGCACCCGCGGCAGCTGATGTTGGGGGCCGGCAGGAGCTCAAGGGACCCGGAGCGGAAGGAGGGTTGAGGCAGACGGTGCCTGTGGTGCCTGGCAGACACGGAGCCGGCCAGAGTGCAGCTGAGGGCTCAGGAGGACGAGTCACCCCACAGTGGGGGCCTGCACAGCTGGGGTGGTAGAGTGGCTTGGGGAACCATTCCAGTGGATCACTGCCCTCTCCCAGGGCTGCAGGGGGATTTTTCAGAGCAGCATCAGCACTGAGGAGGCGCTACAGGACTGGAAGGCAGAAACTGCCATCGGGCTCAGAGCTGGGACTGCAGCTTTCTCCGCCGTGGGCTTTTATACTAATAAAGAGACGTAGCGGAGGTGCCTGGTGGCGGTGTTTTCCGTGGGCAGGGGCAGCAGTTCCCAGGCTGTGCCGGGCAGGTCTGTGAGGTGGAGAGAGGGTAGAGCTGGGGAGCAGCAGGTTCGTGTTGCTCTTGGCACCCTCCAAGGTTGGGTGCAGGCTGAGCTGGAGGCTCTGGGATTTCTGGGAAAGGAGAGAGGCCCCAGGCTTCGAGGAGAGCTCTCCAGTGCATGCAGAGGGGAGCAGGGTTGGGGGCCGCAGGGCTGACACTGGCCCGCAAGGGAGCACAGGGGCTGCCATCCTCCCTTCTGCATTTCTTCGGCCTTACCAACCCCTCACTGTATTTTTCTGTAGGAGAAAGGGAGACTGCGACACCATATGGTCATCGACAAGACTCGTTTATTGAACACTCAGTGTGCACTTTTATACATAGCTTAATTAGGTTCATGCATATTGCAAAGCTTGAGCTCAGGATAGATTAGCTCTTATTTGCGTCAACGAAATTCTATGCAAGATTTCCCCGTACACGCGAGCGCTTCTTTACAATGATTGGTCAAGACCCCGCGTCCATGCGTCTAACTATACAGTGTGATAGGCTAACTAACAGAGGCTAACTAACAGTGCCCACGTGTCCTCACATTTAACGACCGTCCCCCTCTACTTGTTTGTCTCAACTCTTTGCCTCCTTATCTGACTCTCCGCAAGATCTCCTTATCTCTTAGTCAGCAGTCCTTCCACCCTTTCAGCTAGGCCTGGCGCCCTTCTGCCCTTTCATCTAGGTCTGGCGCCCTTCTGCCCTTATCTGGCTTGCTCACAGCATGACCACTGGCCTTCAGGAATCCCACAATTCCCCCTTCTTGTTTTTGAGCAAGCCAGGATTCTTGATGGTTCACCCAAAATATGTCTTTGATCGCCTTGTCTACCGTCTGTCTCAGACACTTAATCAGGCAGGGAACGACCACCAAAATGCACAAGATTAGTAGAATCATCAAACCCGTTTTGCTCAGTGATTGTAGCCAGCCAAACCTTCTTTACAGCATTCTCAATCATATTTGATACACATTTCAATAAGCAAGGCACAACTAGTAGAATGCAACATAGGATCAACAACACCATCCCAACACTTAATACCTAACACCGGTGCATCGAGTTGATCTGCTGTTCCACAAAGCCAACAACTCTTGATTTGGTTATAATTAACAATCTGCCTAAAAAGCATAACATATCCATTAGCGCTAAAAGCAGCATTAACCCCTATAATAGCGTTAAAAGCAATACTACCTCCTAAAAGCTACAACATACAGCTAATAACAACAGTAACACTTCTTCCTCCCATGTTTTCCTTCTGCAGGCTCACACTTTCCACAGCTAGGGTACTGGTTGCTTGCCTGCTGCATCTGATCTAGGCGAGTTTGCTTCCAGCCAAGGTCTCACCCATTTCGCTGGCACCCATCTGGTTCCAATATCTATAAATCAAAAAATTTAAAAAATTCCCAATTCTCCCCCTCTTTTTTTTTTGTTTTTTGTTTTTGTTTTTGTTTTGTAGCCAGTATTTCAGCTTTTGGTTCTTCATTCTTCCGGTATCAAACCGGTTCCTGTTTGCCTTTGTTTTGTGCAGCTGCATCAACTTCTTTATCTCAAGGAAACTCTGTCCTTTGTCTTACTTAAGCCCTCCGTATCAGCTCTGCCTGGCTATGTCCTTTTTCCATTAACCAGGTTTGAACAATGCTCTCTACACTTCCCCCGTTTTCTTTTTGGGCTACTAAGCTTGTATTCCACTCTTGATTAACTATTCGCGTAAGCATGTTTTGCAAGCATTTAAAGATACATGGTACAAGAAGCAAAATTGCAATAAACACAATCCCTATGGTAATTAAGTGTTGCACAATTGATGTTAGCCATGGGCCCAAACCGAGACCTTTTATCCAGTTGTCAAGGCCGAATCCTGTATCGTGCTGTAAATGTGTAGTCAATTCATGCAATTGTTCCAATTGCTTATGTATGGAATTTGAATGATCAGAAAGGTTCATACAGCACATTCCCTCTAGTTCCTCGCAACCATGACCGTGTGCTAATAATAGGACTTAATCAGTCCTCTCTGCTGATATATATTATACAATAAAGATCTAAAGACTACACATACAAACAGCAAAAACATAGTTTCTGTCGAGTGGCACGACCTCACGTAGCTGTGCACTTCACTAGTGAGTTCCACTGTCTCAATTGCCAAAGCCGATCCTTGTCGCCAATTAGGTGCGAATGGGCTTGGGATTTGGCAATAATCACCCAAAACAATGTAGCTACTGCGAGCCTCTATTCAGGTGAAAGCATCTTTAATAAGCAATGTATGAATAACTACTCTTGAGGTAATACTTGTCGGCAGGATACTGAGACTGAACATCTTCTCGAGTTGGCAGATTAGAGGGTTGCTGACAGGCTCCTAACTCAGCGGGCGTCCCCGCGGAGACAACGTGGATCTCAGTATTAGGAGTCTCACCCCCCCTCTCTCTGCACTGTCTGTTTAAGCCCGGTGCATCCTGCCACGTAGGGCCAGTACGTGCCAGCAGGCAGACTGGGGGGCGGACAAACTCCGCCTTCAGTCACATAACCTTCCCTCCTGGGTGCGCAAGTGCGCATATCAGAAAGCGGTCCCAGCCGTCAGTCTGAGGCTCCTGCCTTCCTCATCTTCCTCCCTCTCAGGTGTTTGACCTTCAAACTAGTTTAGAGGATGTTTGCAGTTCCCGGGCAGGCAAACATCTTCTTTCTCAAGGTCCCATTATGACTCTACAGATCATACAAATTTCCTCCTTTCAACCATACCTCGTGTCAGCATCATTATACAAAGGACACAACACATAATACAGACGAACATAGCAAACAGAAATAATAGCCCTAATAACGGTTTCTGTCCTCACTTAAAGCATTACAATTCTTCAACCCCCACTTTAAAAGACAGATCAAATTCCCCTGCACCTCCCCCCTGGCTGTTGTCAAGCCCTCAGCAACGTCAGTCTCCTTGATCTCATTCGCCTTCTCTTCCCCGGCCCCCTTCTCTAATTTTTCAAGGCGATTCAACAAGTCCTGGACCCAGCCGGGCTGTTCCTCAGGCTCGACAGGGGGTCCGGAAGTGGGGGCGCAGATGGTGCAGGTGCTGCAGGTGCAGGTCGGGGGGGTTTTGGCGATGGATCTCCAAACACCAGCGGTTGTCGGTGGCGTGGCGGTCCCGGTCCTGAAGTGCTTGCAAAGGCTGCCGTGACTCCGGCGGCCACTTTGCTTTTTGCTTTCACATCGGATTTGAATACTAGGTGGGGCTCGGCTTTGAACCCATTCTCTCTGCACCAGATCAAAAGCTTGCAGAGGGCCTGTTCATCAGTAGCTTGCTCCAGGGATTGCACGAGCCTATTCACCAAATTTCCGTAGGACTTCCACAATCCCTGCTTCACCATGGTCTTATCATCATCTAACATTGCATCCCATAGCTTATCACCCAGTTTTCGCCACTCCGATAATTCATGCACTGTATGTGGGACAATAAAGCAACTCTTCGCGTACCTCCATGCTAACAATCCCGGTAATTCTTTCTTTAAGTCAATTCCCTGTACGTTACATTGTTGTAAGGTACGGGTAAATAATTCATACGCCACTTGCCTATCCATTCCTGACGTCAGCGCGCTGTTGCAGCTCTCCAGGCTCCGGTGGCGCGTATGGCCCGAAACCATCTATATGATCTTCGGGGGTGCCGTCCTTCCAGCGTTTGCTCGGCGGATTTGCACCGTCCTGGCTGCAGAGGACCCAACTCCTACTTTCTCCACCGTGGTGCGTCCTTCTCCCGATTTCTTTTCTGTCCGAGAGAGGATTGCCCTTCGTTGCATCACGTCGGGGTCACCATTTGTAGGAGAAAGGGAGACTGCGACACCATATGGTCATCGACAAGACTCGTTTATTGAACACTCAGTGTGCACTTTTATACATAGCTTAATTAGGTTCATGCATATTGCAAAGCTTGAGCTCAGGATAGGTTAGCTCTTATTTGCGTCAACGAAATTCTATGCAAGATTTCCCCGTACACGTGAGCGCTTCTTTACAATGATTGGTCAAGACCCCGCGTCCATGCGTCTAACTATACAGTGTGATAGGCTAACTAACAGAGGCTAACTAACAGTGCCCACGTGTCCTCACATTTAACGACCGTCCCCCTCTACTTGTTTGTCTCAACTCTTTGCCTCCTTATCTGACTCTCCGCAAGATCTCCTTATCTCTTAGTCAGCAGTCCTTCCACCCTTTCAGCTAGGCCTGGCGCCCTTCTGCCCTTTCATCTAGGTCTGGCGCCCTTCTGCCCTTATCTGGCTTGCTCACAGCATGACCACTGGCCTTCAGGAATCCCACATTTTTCCATCACTTTATACAAATAAAAGGAGGAAGAAGGCCCAGAGGGATGAAGGGCAGGGCCAGGCGCTGCTAGGAGCCCGCTGCTGCTTGCTCTGGACCTTTGCCTGGGGCAGGGAGGCTGCAGCTTTCTCTGCTGCCTTAAAAAAAATGCCCTGGGCTCCCTGTGCCATGGGGCCAGCTGGTCTGGCACCTTTTCCTCTCACCTAGCCTGGAATAGCAGAGGCAGACCTGGCCCTATACCATTTTTTTCTTTTTTCTTTTTAAACACATTTTTATCTTTTTATAACAAAAATATGTGCTGAGGCCAGGTGCTGCCCCAGGTGAGCAGTCTCTGTGCCAGGTCAGGGCAGCAGAGCGGTTGCTGGAGCGACAGCCCTCCCGTGGGCCGGGCAGGAGTGAGGTCTGGGGGCGGCAGGGCCAGCGCCACTGCAGCAGCAGCACATGGCTCACACTGTGTTCTCGTTTGTGGTGGCTGCTGTGTAGATGACCTTGGATTTAGTCAGATTGTCCAGCCTGGAGGAGGAGGAATGGAGGTAGGTTAGCGGGGTGGGGGGAACCTCCAAAAAAGCACCACTCACCCTCTTTCTATGAGACTAGCACTCTCTGGCCCTGATCATCCCCTGCTGTCCCCTGTCCACAGCAGAGATGCACGCATCCCTCTCTCCCTTGCCTGCAGCTCCCCCCTGCATCCCATTGCTCACCGTGTGTTCTGGCTGCGGTGCTTGTGGATGTAGAGCAGGAAGGCCAGTGCTGTGACAGCAAAGAGCACCCCGAAGAGCACGGCCAGCACGTCCCCTGCAAGCGCAGGTGTGTTACAGTGGGCATAGTCCCCTGCAGCTATGGGCCGAGGGAGACAGGGCCAGGCTGGGAAAGGCCAGGAGCCTGTGGGCGGAGGGCAAAGGGGACGCAAAGCCAGCGGTCCCAAAGGGATGTGCTTACCTGCCTGGAATGAACTGCTGTGTTTTCCTGCACTTAAAACATGGATGCGAGAGAACAACTGTGAGACCCCAATGCACAGATGCTATGGGAAGCCTAGGACAGCTCAGCACCCCGCACTGTGGTTGTCTGCCCCTCCAGCTTAAGGGCACAGCTGGCAGGTTCCTTCTTTTCCAGGCAGGTACCACCCCAAGGGTGCATCACCCACCTCCCTCCTCTGTGCCAGCAGCCTAGGGCTCTCATCTCCCTGCTTCTGATGAGCTGTCACTACCTGAAAGGAACACAGCACAGTCAAGAGGTTGCCTAAGGTGTTGGGGAGCATTAGGTCTGCAGGGCTAGGTGTAGCATGGGCAAAGCAGGGCAGTCTGCAAAATCTGCCACCTTCCTGCAGCAGACAAGGCAGCACTGCCCCTTTGCACCCTGAGCAACTCGCAGCATCCTGCCCAGCCCCATAACACCGGCAGAAGCATCGGGGAAGGAAAAAAGAGAGCTGAACCACCACCTGCGGGGAAGACTTGCTGAGCTCAGACAAAAAGCATCTCCCCGTGCCCCACACGTCACTCTGTGCCTGGGAAGCAGCTGGTTGCGGAGCTGAGCGGCACTGCAGTGTCCCATGGCCGCACAACCCAGGCAAGGGCCCAGGAAGAGCACCCGGCTGGGCGAGATGGCTCCCGGAGCCAGGAGAGGGGTGAGAAAACCCCTGCTCCCTGCACGAGCAGCAGGCCCATCACCAGCGCAGCAGTACCTGTGTGTGGAGCCTGGCTGGGCTGTGCCCCTGTAGCATCTGGAGAGTATCCACCATCTGTGGCAAAACGATGGGACAAAACTCAGGCTCATCTCTTCACTGCCAGCAGCTCCCGAGGGAGAGGTGGCAGCTTGCAGGGGCTGGCACGGCCACCTCCGTGTCCCCACAGGTGTTTCCAGCAGGGCACCTGGTGCAGGGACGGCTCAGCGGGCTCAGACTGCACCTGGGCCCTAAATGCTGGGTGGGGGCTGTGCCAGGCAAATATTTACCTGGCGCTCTATAGTTGCCTTTAAATGGCTGCATTATTTCCTGTACACGTGTGTAGCGCGCGCAGGGTGGCACTGCTTGTGGGCCAGCAGGAGCCGGCAGCTCAGCCACTGCTGTGACCTTGTTTCCTGCGGCAGAAAGGGCTGGGGCTGCTTTGCTCAACTGCTGGTGACTCAGGAAAGATCAACAAGCATGGGGTGAAGGAGGCACAGGGGACAGCGAAGCGGATGTGGCTCTGAAGCTAAATAAGCGCTTCACCCCAGCATTCAATAAGTCCAGTGCACGGGGTAAAAGCACGTTACAACAGCCTGTTATCAGAGCAGAAGTGGGAACAAATCTCAATCACCCCATGGCACACAAGATGGGGGACCAAGTAATCTCATCCAGGACTACTGGGACACTGTCCTGGCACTTGGAACTATAAATCCAGGAACAAGGACTTCATGGATTTGTTATAGTCAGGGTTGTTTGATTTCAATAGCAAACAAAGAAAGAAAAAGCTAAGGTGGACAACTCCACCCCCTCCTCTAAGCTTCAGTAACTAAAGACTTTAGAAAAGCTTCTATGAGAAAACCATAAAAGACCTAGAGGTAAATAGAAAATATGATAAAATGTCTACTAGCAGGTTTACCAAAGATAGAGCATGCCAGCCTAACCCGATATCCTTCTTTGATAACTGATATTCTAGACAAAGTGAATGCAGTAGATTTTTATCTCTCCAGATTTCAGTGAAGCATTTGATGTGGTGCCACATGGGAAGCTGCTCATGAGGCTGGAGAACAGCAGGATTGAAAGCGGAGGGCCAGTAGAGAGCTGGCTGCGGGGAGCCAGGAGTTGGAATGGAGAGGGAAAGTGACACGCCAGCATGTGGTTACTTGAGGTTTTCCCCAAAGGCCTGGGGCCAATCTTGTGTTCTACTTCTGTTAGTCACCTTGACATGAGTTGTGGGAATAGTGATGTTAACTACGAAACGCCACTAGAACAAGAAAGGAACAGGATGTTGGACAGAAAAGCCTGAGTGACCTCGAAGTACAGAAACAGGCAGGATTTCAGTGCTGAAGTGATAGTCACACTTGAGGACTAACAGGAATTTCTACAGAGCCACAAACACGTAGTTGGAAACCACCAGTGCAAGAAAGGCCTTTGCAGATGAACCAAGTACAAGGGGAACGCTAAACTAAATTTATCTACTAGATTTGGGGATCAAAAAGCTCCAAGCACCTGACTGCCTACA
This sequence comes from Tinamus guttatus, assembly GCF_059628265.1. NCBI lineage: Eukaryota > Metazoa > Chordata > Aves > Tinamiformes > Tinamidae > Tinamus > Tinamus guttatus. The sequence goes on from NW_028289304.1 coordinate 353,525, forward strand.
AAAGTTAGCTGTATGCCCTTACACTTACCTCATACATACTTCAGCCCTTGTCACTATTGCTCTACATGACCAAGGACAAAAAAATACTCCTAGGCACATCTTCCCCATGCAGCACAAGACAAGTGTCCCAAATAGGAGGGATGGGACCTGTCTAAGTGCTGCTCTAAGTCTTCTGCTGGGCAAGGCAACCCATGCAAACACTGCATTTCCATAAGCGAAGCAAAACCTGGATTCCAGCTTCTCAATCTGCCCCCCTACACCTGTACCTGACAAGCAGAGCATGTCCCACATCCATGCTCTCCTTACCAGGAGGCAGCTGCTTCACCAACCAGAGGGTGGTCTGGAAACTTGCCAGCACATGTCATAGAATCATAGAATGCTTAGGGTTGGAAGGGACCTCTAGAGATCATCTAGTCCAACCCCCCTGCACACGCAGAGTCACCTAAAGCATGTGGCACAGGACTGCATCCAAGCAGGTTTTGAAGATCTCCAGAGAAGGAGACTCCACAACCTCTCTGGGCAGCCTGTTTCAGCGCTCTGTCACCCTCACTGTTAAAATTTTTTTCCTTAAATTCCTGTGGAACTTTTGGTGCTTCAGTTTGTGGCCATTACCTCTAGTTCTGTCAGTGGCCACCACTGAAAAGAGACCAGCACCATCCTCCTCACTGCCTCCCTTGAGGTACTTATAGACACTGATCAGGTCCCCTCCCAGCCTTCTCTTCTCCAGGCTGAACAGGCCCAGCTCCCTCAGCCTCTCCTCATAGGGCAGATGTTCCAGGCCCCTGATCATCCTTGTGGCCCTGCGCTGGACTCTCTCCAGCAGCTCCACATCCCTCTTGTACTGTGGAGCCCAGAACTGGACACAATACTCCAGATGTGGCCTCACCAGGGCTGAGTAGAGGGGCAGGATCACCTCCCTCGACCTGCTGGAGACGCTCTTCTTAATGCAGCCCAGGATCCCATTGGCCTTCTTGGCCACGAGGGCACACTGCTGCCTCATGGTCAACTTGTCCCTCTCTGCAGAGCTGCTCTCCAGAAGGTCGGTCCCCAGCCTGTACTGGTGTCTGGGGTTATTTCTCCCCAGGTGCAGGACCTTACACTTGGCCTTGTTGAATTGCATGAGGTTTTTCACTGCCCAGTTGTCCAGTCTGTCCAGGTCCCTCTGGATGGCAGCGCAGCCCTCTGGGGTATCAGCTACTCCTCCCAGTTTTGTGTCATCAGCAAATTTGCTGAGGGAGCACTCTGTGCCTTCATCCGGGTCGTTGATGAATAAATTGAACAGGACTGGACCGAGGACTGACCCCTGGGGGACCCCGCTTGCTACAGGCCTCCAACTAGACTCTGCACCGCTGATCACCACTCTCTGGGCCCTGCCATCCAGCTAGTTCCTAATCCACCTCACCGTGCACTCATCTATCCCACACTTCCGGAGCTTGCCCAGGAGGATGTTGTGAGGGACGGTGTCAAAAGCCTTGGTGAAGTCGAGATAGACGACATCCACCACTCTCCTCTCATCTATCCAGCTGGTCATTCCACCATAGAAGGCTATCAGGTTAGTCAAGCATGACTTCCCCTTGGTGAATCCATGATGACTACTCTTGAGCACCTTCTTGTCCTCCATGTGCCTGGAGACAATGGCCAGTATGAGCCGTTCCATCACTTTTCCGGGGACAGAGGTGAGGCTCACTGGCCTGTAGTTGCCTGGGTCCTCCTTCTTGCCTTTTTTGAAGACTGGCGTGACATTGGCCTTCTTCCAGTCTCCCGGCACCTCCCCTGTTCTCCAGGATCTTTCAAAGATGATGGAGAGCGGCTTAGCTATGACCTCTGCCGGGTCCCGCGGCACTCTGGGGTGCATCCCATCAGGGCCCATGGATTTGTGGGTATCGAGGTTCCTTAGGTGCTCTCTGACCCAATGTCGCCCGTGCAGCTTCTGAATCCCTCGGAAATTGTCCTGCAGGGGGCTGTCATCATCCCCTCTCAGGGTTGTCACCAGCTGGGAGATCTGGCAGGAGTGGTGTGAGCAGAGCAGAGGCACCTGCCTTGAGGAGCAGAGCCCCTGCCTGCTCCAGGGGCTGCTCCAGAGGCTGCGCAAGGGCCGGCCGAGCGCATGGGGCCCTGACAGACCTGATCTTGAGAGAGCTGCACGGTCTGGTTGAAGACCGTCCACTTCAACGTCTGGTAGCAGGGACGGGTGGTCAGAGAGCCATTGTAGCATAAGTAGAGGTTCAGGTTGGAGGGCAGCAGGCCTGCGATGTTGAATCCAGGCACAAAGACCTCTTCATCTGTGAGAGGAAGTAACAGAGTCAGAGCAGTGCAGCCCCTTGGACCCGGGCAGTGCACGCGACCTGGCTGGAAGGCCAGGCTATCTAGAAGAGCTCTGTCCCACCATGGAGCAACACTGTGTCCAGGGCACAAAATCTCGGACAAGAAGAGCACCACAGCATGGGGTCCCTGGAACACACCTGACGGGACATCTCTCAAGCCCTTGCACCACATTCCCCAGGGAACCAGCTACCTGGCTGTAACACGGTTGAGCCAGGAGCAGGTAACTTGCCCTGGAGTCAGGAGAAACCACATGCAAGCGCTGCAGAGGGCACCTTGCAAAGCTGTTTCTGCACAGGCTGTGCAATGCTCCCCTTCCTTGCCCAGCTGCTGCACCTCAGGACAAGCACTAGGTAGGACAGGGCCTTACCTTCTCCTTCAATTCTGTACAGGTGCTCAAGTATCTGCCGATAGTACAGATTCTCCCTGGGCCCAACCCGCAATACAGAGCCCCCACAGAATTGAAGAACAGAGACCAAAGTGGGACAGGCAGCCGATGGCAGTGCCAGCAGGAAGTAATTGCTCCCAGCATGAGCCACCCTGCTCCAGTCTGCCCCCTTCTTGCCATCAGGGCCACCCTGCCCTCAATTTATTTCTCCCCAGGCACTTTTGCACCTTTGCCTGTCCCCAGAGCTGTGGCCGACTCTGCCCACCCACGTCCTGTTCCCCATCACTCTCCTACCCCTCCTGCCCAGGCTGAGCTATCAGCCTCACCTCCAGGAAGGCTCCCAGCACTACCAGGCCATTGGGGTGGACCATGGCCTCCTTAAAGTTGTTATACTTGGTGTTGTAGTGGACCATGTGGATCTGGAAGGCAAAGGTACAAGCCCCGATGCAGTGCAGGCACCTCCAGGTGGTGCCTGCAGCCACAGGGCTCCACATGGCCAGCCTGTCACAGCAAGGGTGGCAGAGCCATGAACCCATGCTGAACATCCCTCGTGGTGACCAAGCACACTGGTGGGGCCAGGAAAACGTGCTGGTGAAAGCTGACAAGCGTGAAGTGTTCCCACTGTATCCTCCCTGGTTACAGTCAGCAAACCAGCACTGAGGAAGGGGGACTTACTGCAGAGCTGAGTTTGGTTTGAGGACAAGTGCTGGAGAAGGAGGGAGAAAACCAGATAGGAACCAGCAGAGAAAGAAAACAGTTTGTGTACAGAGTAAACAGCCCTCTGCAGCAGACTGGCTGCCCCTGGCCAGGGGTGGCTGCAGCTCCTGCTCCATCAGCCCAGGACCGGGCTGCAGTGCAGGGGAACAGGCTCAACTGCCCGAAGGAGCATCTGCCTTGTCTTGGGGCAAGTCAGGCGGATTTGCGTCCTCTCCTGCATGACCATCCCCTCCTGCTCACCTCGAGCCTGCTGCAGGCCAGCTCTGCCCCAGCCCACCACGAGTAGAGGGTCCTTGAGGGCTACCTTTGGGTTGCAGGCTACATCACAGACCTGGCTCTCCCTTGAGGTGCTGCTGGTGCTCTCCTATGCTAGACTCTGCCTCTGCAGAGGTGAGCAGGAGCAGAGATCCTCACCAAAAGCCATTCACCCAGCAGCAAGCACAGCTGCGGGACAGCACCTTCTCCACGCAGATGCCAACAGAGGCAAGGATGCAGAGGGGCAGCGAGGAGGAACGGGAGCTCCTTACCTCTGCGGGGAAGCAGTGGTTATTGACGGTGTGCTCCGAGCCAGGTCCTGACAGAGAGCCCCAGTGCAGGTGCAGCTGCACGGCTTTGTACTGCTGGGCATAGCCCCTGGTGATGGCCAGCAACTCGGGCAGCTCAAGGACAACTGCAGGGGCAGACAGAAGATGCTGGTCAGGAAAATGAAAAAGCTCGATCCTTCGCATGAGTGAGCAGAGGGGACGGCTCATGGGAAAGAGTCACCTTGGGTTTGTGCAAAATGGTCACAACAAACAAACGTTCTTTCAATCTTTAATGAGGCTACAGTGAACAGTGCTGTGCCAGTGCAGTAGGCTGCAACTTTCGGGTTCAGGTTGTAGGGCACCTTGGTTATAAAAAAAATAAAAAATAATAAATAAATAAAACACAGCCTCAAAAGTAGCTGCTGTGAAACTGCTGAAGACTCCTCTGCAGAATCTCCCAGGGGTCAGTTCTAAGCCAGATGTTATTCAATAACTTATTCAGTAAACGAGAATAAGGAGACTGTGGGCAAAACTCACGGAGAAAGGTATTGGCAGAGTGTTAAACACTTATGAGAGCAGAGGAGTTGTAAAGAGAGCTGCATCACTTGGCAAGCTGGGACCATTCAAATGAAGTGGCCTGTGTGTGTATGATAAGCACTAGAACTGGTACCATGGAAGCATTACTCTACTGCAATCGTTCTCATCATGCCTGTATGGATACCATAAGCATATACTTTTATTTGCCTTTAACCTGAGTCATGACTGAGTCCTGGCTAGCAAGTCAATCCTCATGCAGCCATGTGGCAAATGCTAAAGCTGGGTTATTGGGACATGCTACAAAACATCAGGAACATCTCTGGACACCAAGGAAGTCTGTCCTATCCTTTTAAGCACCTCTTTCTCATTTTAAAAAAAATCAACTCTTTTCCTTCCTCCATACTTATAGGTGAAATGTCTCTTGGTACATCACTGAGCTAGAGTGGAGATTCAGCATTAAGAGCATAATATGTTCATGATGAATCATTTGTCCCCTCCCGTGTTCCCTGCCACTGGGCTCAAAGATACAAAACTCAAATACAGAAAGCAAGAAATTGCTCCCTCTCTGGAAGCTTATCTGTTTTACATTTTTTTTGTGTATCTCATTTGGTGCATTCCTTCTATTATTTATGTGAGTCATTCCCATTTCAGAACTTTATACATTGTATAGTATAAGGAGGATTAACTATACAAATATTTTAGTACGTTTAACATTTTAGTTACTTCTGGCTTTTCATAATGATCACAAAAGATTGACAGTTGCCATAATAATAATAATAAAAGGCATCTTATAAGCACATAGGAAATTATTTCTCTCCCCTCTGGAAGTGCTATGATTGCCCTTCTGAACATCCAGATCTCGAAGGGAAGGGCTCTGGAGCGGGCGCTCGTGCCGGAGCACCTTGTCTAGAGGCGAACAACTGCGGCAAAAGCCACCGAACGAGAAAGCGTGGAGAGCGAGAAGCAGCCCCAGCGCCGACCCCCGTGCGGGCAGTGCTGAGCTCCGGCCAGCGGTGGCTCTGACTCAGCGGGGGCGGAGCCAGCAGGGCAGGCGGGATTTCAAAAGCTGCCCCCAGGGAGCACGAGTGACCAGGAGCGCAGCAAATAATAGAGCGTGGCGTGGCAGTTTGCGCAGGCAGGGGGCAGGGAGTCTCCTCTCAGGTGTGGAAAAGAATTATCTCCACAGACTCTTCCACCAGCGGGAGATCAGGTAAAGCCATGGTCTCCACTCGGCAGAGAGCTTCCACCAGGAAGACTGTGGCGACACAGACTGAACCACCACAGAAACATGCAGTGGTCCAGGTTTTTAGCTGTGGGGAATGTCTGAGCCTCTCCATGTTACCGGGGAGTAGCGAAAACACAGCCTGCCTTAGGTGTGAGCGGGTGGACGACCTGCTCAGCCTGGTGGTGGAGCTAAAGGAGGAGGTAGAAAGGCTGAGGGCCATCAGGGAAAGTGAAAAAGAAATAGACTGGTGGAGCTGTGTTCTGCAGTCTTCCCAGGAAAGCCACTCAGAGAACCCCCCCAATTCAGTCTGTAAATCCAGTACACTCTTGCCATAGGGCAGAGGGAGCAGAATTAGCAGTATTAAGGGACGATCAACAATGGAAACAGGTCCCTACTCGAGGTGGCAAGAGAACCCTTCCACAGCCCGCCTCACCTCCACCAGTGACCACGTCCAACAGGTACGAGGCCCTGGAACTAAGGGATCAGATAGAGGAGGTCATGAACCAAGGCCCATCTAGGGGGCTGTCTACAGAGAGGCAGTCACGTCCGCGCCCTGAAGCTGCTCCCCCTAAGGAGAAGAGGAGCACCCGGAAGAAGTGGTGGGTGATCGTCATGGGTGACTCCCTGCTGCAGGGCACGGAGGCACCGATATGTAGACCGGACCCCTTATCCAGAGAGGTCTGCTGCTTGCCAGGGGCCCAAATAAAGGATGTTACAGAAAGGCTCCCAAGGCTTGTCCAGGAGTCTGACTATTACTCCTTGGTCCTGTTTCATGTGGGCACAAATGATGCCATGGGGGAACTGAGGGATATCAAGCGAGATTTCAGAGCCCTAGGGATGGCCGTCAAAGGTATGGGAGCCCAGGTTGTGTTCTCCTCTATCCTACCAACGAGGGGAATGGATTCAAGGAAGAGAAGGCGGATATGGCAGATTAACAACTGGCTGTGCCGCTGGGCTTGGCAACAGGGTTTTGGCTGCTATGACCATGGGACTCTCTTTTATGACCACCAGCTAGTGGGGAGTGATGGGAACCATCTCAGGAAGAGGGGCACACATCTCTTTGCCAAAAGGCTGGCCAACCTGGTTAGGAGGGCTTAAAACTATACGAGAAGGGGGAAGGGGAGTGTCACACAGACAGGAAGTGAGGATAGGATATGATTATAGAGGGTCCTCTTTCACCCCTCCTGAGGAACCTGCAGGCTCGATCACTTCCCTGAAAGGCCTGTACACCCAATGTGTGAAGCATGGGGAATAAGCAGGACAAACTGGAGATCCGTGTGCAGTCCCAGCGTCATGATCTCATTGGAATCACAGAGACATGGTGGGATAGCTCACACGACTGGAGCGCTGCCATGGAAGGCTATGTGCTCTTTAGGAAGGACAGGCTGGGAAGGCGAGGTGGTGGAGTTGCTCTTTATGTGAGAGAGCAACTGGAATGCATGGAGCTCAACCTGGGGGTGGATGATAAGCGAGTTGAGAGCCTGTGGGTAAGGGTTAAAGAGCAGGCTAATATGGGAGACACTGTAGTGGGTGCCTGCTACAGGCCACCTGACCAGGATGAGGAGGTTGATGAGGCCTTCTATAGTCAGCTGGATATTGCCTCATGGTCACAGGCCCTGGTTCTCATGGGGGACTTCAACTACCCTGACATCAACTGGAAGGACAACACAGCCAGGCACAAACAGTCCTGGAGGTTCCTGCAGTGCGTTGACGATAACTTTTTGACGCAGGTTGTGGAGGAGCCGACGAGGAGAGGTGGGCTACTGGACCTCATGCTAACAGATAGAGAGGGACTTGTTGGAGATGTGAAGGTGGGAGGTAGCCTCGGCTGCAGTGACCATGAGTTGGTGGAGTTCAGGATCCAATGAGGAGGAGACAGGGCTGTAAGTAGCCTTGCAACGATGGACTTCAGGAGGGCCAACTTTGGCCTCTTCAGAGACCTCTTCGGAAGAATCCCATGGGCTAGAGCTCTAGAAGGCAGGGGGGCCCAAGAGAGATGGTTAGTTTTCAAGCGGCACTTCCTCCACGCCCATCAACAGTGCATCCCTGTGTGTTAAGAAGTCAGGCAGACGGAGCAGGAGACCTGCGTGAATGAGCAAGGAGCTTGTGGCAATGCTCAAGCAGAAGAAGGCGGTATACAGAATGTGGAAAAAAGGACAGGTCCCCTGGGAGAAATACAGGAACGTAGTCAGGGAATGCAGAGATGTGACAAGGAAAGCTAAGGCATGTTTGGAACGCAATCTGGCAAGGGATGTTAAAAATAACAAGAAAAACTTCTTCAAATATATTAACAGCAAAAGGAAGATCACGGTCCGCTGGTGAACGGGATGGATACCCTGTTTACGAATAACACAGAAAAAGCAGAGTTGCTCAATGCCTTCTTTGCTTCGGTGTTTACCAAGGGCAGCCCTTTAGAGCCCCAAACCCTAGGGACAAGAGAAGAAGCCTGGAGAGAGGAAGACTCGCCCTGGGTAGAGGAAGATTAGGTCAGAGAGCACCCAAGGAAACTCGATACCCACAAATCCATGGGCCCTCATGGGATGCACCCCAGAGTGCTGCGTGAGCTGGCGGATGTTATAGCTAAGCCGCTCTCCATCATCTTTGAAAGATCCTGGAGAATGGGGGAGGCGCCGGAGGACTGGAAGAAAGCCAATGTCACGCCAGTCTTCAAAAAAGGCAAGAAGGAGGACCCAGGCAACTACAGGCCAGTGAGCCTCACCTCCGTCCCCGGAAAAGTGATGGAATGGCTCATACTGGCCGTTGTCTCCAGGCACATGGAGGACAAGAAGGTGCTCAAGAGTAGTCAGCATGGATTCACCAAGGGGAAATCTTGCTTGACTAACCTGATGGCCTTCTATGATGGAATGACCAGCTAGATAGATGAGGGGAGAGTGGTGGATGTCGTCTATCTCGACTTCACCAAGGCTTTTGACACTGTCCCTCACAACATCCTCCTGGGAAAGCTACGGAAGTATGGGATAGATGAGTGCACAGTGAGGTGGATTATGAATTGGCTGGATGGCAGAGCTCAGAGGGTGGTGATCAGCGGTGCAGAGTCTAGTTGGAGGCCTGTAGCTAGCGGGGTCCCCCAGGGGTCAGTCCTCAGTCCAGTCCTGTTCAATTTATTCATCAATGACCTGGATGAAGGCACAGAGTGCTCCCTCAGCAAATTTGCTGATGATACCAAACTGGGAGGAGTAGCTGATACCCCAGAGGGCTGCGCTGCCATCCAGAGGGACCTGGACAGACTGGACAACTGGGCGGTGGAAAACCTCATGAAATTCAACAAGGCCAAGTACAAGGTCCTGCAGCTGGGGAGAAATAACCCCAGACACCAGTACAGGCTGGGGACCGACCTTCTGGAGAGCAGCTCTGCAGAGAAAGACCTGGGTGTCATGGTGGATGACAAGTTGACCATGAGGCAGCAGTGTGCCCTCGTGGCCAAGAAGGCCAATGGCATCCTGGGGTGCATTAAGAAGAGCGTCTCCAGCAGGTCGAGGGAGGTGATCCTGCCCCTCTACTCAGCCCTGGTGAGGCCACATCTGGAGTATTGTGTCCAGTTCTGGGCTCCACAGTACAAGAGGGATGTGGAGCTGCTGGAGAGAGTCCAGCGCAGGGCCACAAGGATGATCAGGGGCCTGGAACATCTGCCCTATGAGGAGAGGCTGAGGGAGCTGGGCCTGTTCAGCCTGGAGAAGAGAAGGCTGAGAGGGGATCTAATCAGTGTCTATAAGTACCTCAAGGGAGGCAGTGAGGAGGATGGTGCTGGTCTCTTTTCAGTGGTGGCCACTGACAGAACTAGAGGTAATGGCCACAAACTGAAGCACCAAAAGTTCCACAGGAATTTAAGGAAAAATTTTTTAACAGCGAGGGTGACAGAGCTCTGGAACAGGCTGCCCAGAGAGGTTGTGGAGTCTCCTTCTCTGGAGATCTTCAAAACCCGCTTGGATGCAGTCCTGTGCCACGTGCTGTAGGTGACCCTGCGTGTGCAGGGGGGTTGGACTAGATGACCTCTAGAGGTCCCTTCCAACCTCAAGCATTCTATGATTCTCATCTTTTCAAGGTTAACGTTCTGTGCTAAGGGAGCCAGCGATTCTACAGACCTGCTGTAATCCCTGACAATGGAGCTGAAGACAGTCTCGGCCGTGTTGATGTTGATGGGCGACTGCATCGCGCCGCCACAGTCTGGGTAGTGCAAGTCCCACTTGTGCAGCTCTGGTGTAGGAGGGATCACATGAGACCACGGGGTGCACGGGAAAAGAGGACACAGGCCAGGGAATAAATCCCACAGGCAGCTTAGCTGGTGGCATGGGAGCATGCACAGGAACAGCACTACGCTGCCACGTGCCTGCATGCGGCTGTATTTGGACAGGCCTCTGAGCGCGTGGAGCTTCCAGGAAAGTCTATTTCAGGAGTATTTGGGAAGAGCACTGTAGGGAATCCCTACGCAGGGTGTTCTCCTGGTGCCGTGGAAACTTAGAGTGGTGTGGAGAATCAGACCCGAAACTTCATGGAAGCTGCATCTGATCTCGTTTATTAGCTTTTAATTAGCAGAATATATAGCCCAAGCTATAGCAACAGCGCATCATATAATAATATGATTGGTTATCCGCATTAACCTGTATTGACGTTTTTGGAGCTGATAGGTTGCCATGCCGGTATCCAAGCGCCTAACCGCAAGATTTTAAAACAGTATCTCATCCCTAGGAACTTCCTCAAGTACAGGAGGTACTTCCTTAAAAGTTGTTTACCGAAATTCAGTGATTCTGCACGTCAGCCTTTTCAGTCCAGGTTAAGGACGGTCAAAGGCACCCCCCTGTACAACATCCCCCTACATCTCCCCCTTTTTCTTTTAAATCAGGTGCCCCCGAGAAGCTAGCCACCCCTGAGGTGTTAAATGAGGGTTGTGAGAAAATTGCTTTAGGATACGGGCAATCAGCATCCGCATACAGCTCCACAGCGTCAGTAATCCGAGCAACAGTAATAACCCCCATAGCAAAAGCATTAAAACAGATTTGACAAGAGATTTAACCCATTCTCCCAGACCAAACAAGTCAGTTAAACCATCAAGTCTGAAAAACCCAACATCTTTTGTTACTTTCTGCGTGTGCTTGATCAAGTCGTGGATTTGCTGATGAATGGCTGCAGAGTGATCTTGCAGGTCCATAAAGCAAATCCCGTCAAAGTCCTGACACCCATGTCCATGAGCAAGAAGCAGAAAATCAATAGCGGCAGGATTTTGCAGCACAGCGTGTTGTACCTGGGATAAGTCTTCCGACAATTCGCTAAGCACAGCACTGGTAGCGTTTGCTTGTTTAACTGCCCAACATGCAAGGCGCTCGATATTCCTGTGAGCTCGGGCGGCCGATGCTCCCGGCACAAAAAGGGAGGCAAAAATTACTTCCCAATCATTTCATAAGCTGACATCATCATTGCAATCACTACCTACAGTAACCCTTGTACTTCTTCGTCGCCTGACTGCTATTCTCCTGCTCCCAGGAGGCCCATGGGGCCATATCATGCTAAGGCGACCGATCGTGCATGGTGCTCCCATAGGCTGGGCTGAAATGCCAGCCCAGGCGCGGTTTCCGCATATAAGAAAATATCTGGGTGGAAGTTTACGGTGAAGGGCATTACCTGACACTTGAGGGACGGACCCGTTACACCAGGTTACCCAACTCATTCTGTTACCAACCGGATTTACGGGGGTGGTGTTATTGGATAAACGTTGTGGGTAAGGCAGTGGCACGGCCTCAGCGCTAGTATTCAAGAAAACGCAAGCAGTAGCATTAAGAGAATCCAGCAACTCTAATTCCTGTGGCGGGTTATCCATATCCAGCTGGCCGTTAACCCACTGGTCGAACCGCGACATCACGACAGACATGCTCTTATAATCACAATAGCCGCTACTTGCGTTCTTACAATTGTCATCATAGTGAGCCGCAAAAACCGCAGATTCACTGTCATCAAGTGAGACCCCTACCAGACAGGTCACAAAGGGTGTGCTGGGTGTCGCCAAGCTAGCACAAAATTGTGTAGTATTTAGCTCTCTGGCTAATGTTACCCATATATTTTGACATGATTGGCCCGCACACAGTCCTCTATCCTGCACTGATAAGCTTGTTTACAGGTTCTTCCTCCCCTACTTCTGGTGGTGACTTTCCCACGATCTTTTCGCCTTGGTCTTAGTCCGGCTCATTGTATCCATCTTCTATCGGGAAGCCTCCGTTACTTAGATATGCTCCCACTATTCCCCCTTTTTTTACACTGATATGATGTACTGAGTAGGCTATATGGATTCAGGTCTGTCCAGTTGCTTAGAGGAATACCTAACACCAGTGCATCAAATTGATCTGCTGTCCCTCAAAGCCAACAACTCTTAATTTGGGTATAATTAACAATATGCCTAAGAGGCATAACATTTCCATTAGTGTTAAAAGTAGCATCAGCTTCTATAATAGCATTAAAAGTAACATTACCTCCTAACAGCCACAATATACAGCTAATAATAACAGTAACACTTCTTCTGCAGGCTCACACTTTCCACAGCTAGGGTACCGGCTGCTTGCCTGCTACATCTGATGTATGCAAGTTTGCTTCCAGCCAAGGTCTCACCCATTTTGCTGGCACCCATCTGGTTCCAGCATCTGTAACAATACAAGCATACCCTTTTCCCCAGGTTATCAAGTCCAAAGGTCCCGTCCCTTTTCCCATGTCCCAGTCTCTCAGCATCATCTTACACGGACCCGACTTTACTTCTGTCAGGGCTCCCTTTAGCCCAGCCCTGTGTTTGACCATCAGAGGGACTAGGCTATCCTGGGGTAATCTCAAAAAGTTTAAAACATATTCTGCTCTTGCCAATTTTTCTGCAGGCATAATTCCCAATCCTCCTCCTTTTCGTTTTTTGTAGCTGGCATTTCAGCGTTTGGCTCATACGTTCCACTATGTCATGGTCCTCAGGATGCAATAGTATGGTGAAAAAACAATCTTTTAAATCGATTATTAAGATGTCCCAATCATTTTGAAAGGTTCTCAATTTCCATTTCTATTTATGTTTGCATAGCTTCAATTTGGTTTCCTCCCCAGAAATTGCTTGGGATTTCCATATATTAAGGAGGCCCCCGCTCCAGTAGCATTGAGGCTTTTACAATTTGTAAGGACTGTTGCAGGTCCTTCCGTGCCAGTCGCACTGGAGCTTGGCCGTCGCTTCATTCTTGTTTCCCATGCTAAAGTATTTCCCTAGTCTCTTTCCAAGGATACAAGTCAGAGTACGGCTCCCAGTCCTCCACTGGTGGGGGGGGACGCCATAGTCTGAGTTATTCCTGGCTTTCCCGCTTTCAAATTCTGCACTATCTTGTTGTGCTTATTCAGCCCTCTCTGCTGATTGATATATATTACACAATAAAGATCTAAAGACCACGCACACAAACAGCACAAACACAATTTCTATCCAGTGGCACGACTTCACGTAGCTGTGCATTCCACTAGTGAGTTCCACTGTCTCAATTGCCAAGTCCCATCCTCATTGCCAATTAGGTTGCGAATGGGTTTGGGATTCAGCAATAATCACACAGAACAAGGTGGCTACGGCTATTCAGGTGAAAGCACGTTAAAGAAGCAAAGTATGAACAATTACTCTTGAGGTAATACTTGTCGGCAGGATACTGAGACTGAACATTCTCTCGAGTTGGCAGATTAGAGGGTTGCTGACAGGCTCCTAACTCGGCGGGCATCCCCGCAGAGACAACGTGGGCCTCAGTGTTAGGAGTCTCACCCGCCCCTTTCTCTCCACACTGTCTGTTTAAGCCCGGTGCATCCTGTCAAGTAGGGCCAGTATGTGCCAGCAGGCAGACCAGGGGGCGGACGGGGGCGGACAAACTCCGCCTTCAGTCATATAACCTTCCCTCCTGGGTGCGCAGGTGCGCATCCCAGTAAATTGTCCCAGTCGTCAGTCTGAGGGTCCTGCCTTTCTCATCTTCCTCCCTCTCGGGTGTTTTGACCTTCAAATTAGTTTAGAGGATGTTTGCAGTTAAGTTGGCTACAAGCCTGGTCGAGCAGTCGCCTTCAACTGCTTTTGGAGGAGGTCGGCTGTGAGCCTGGCTGAGCAGCCGCCTCCATGCTCCTTATCACTCAGCCCGGGCAGGCAAACATCTTCTTTCTCAAGGTCTGGATTCTATTTCGCACAATAATTTTATGACTCTACGGATCATACAAATTTCCACCTTTCAACCATACCTCGTGTCAGCATCAATATACAAAGGATACAACACATAATAGAGATGAACATAGCAAATAGAAATAATAGCCCTAATAACGGTTTCTGTCCTCACTTAAAGCATTACAATTCTTCAACCCCCACTTTAAAAGACAGATCAAATCCCCCTGCACCTCCCCCCTGGCTGTTGTCAAGTCCTCAGCAACATAAGTCTCCTTGATCTCATTCGCCTTTTCTTCCCCGGCCCCCCTTCTCCCTTTTTCAAGGCGATCTAACAAGTCCTGGACCCAGCCGGGCTGTTCTTCAGGCGTGACGGGAGGGGGGTCTGGAAGCAGGGGCACAGATGGTGCAGGCACCACAGGCACAGAGGTAGGCACGGGCGGGGGGGTTGGCGATGGATCTCCAAGTGGTCGAGGTACCACACATTCTCTCCCCGCATGCGCAACCCACTGCTTTTCCCAGAGCATCAGTTGCCCTGGCAAAAGTATCAGCTTTGCCAATTGATGACAATCACTAGGCAGTAACAAATCACTGTTAAAAATATATGACAGCATTGACGCGTAGGTTCCCCTTTTACCCCATACTTCTGAACCGTATCTCTCATTGACTCATTAAACGCCAATCAAACGGATCCCATCTTGGGCCCTGATTGGCCTCAAATGTTACTGGACAAGCAAGCTGTGACACCAGTTCCCATTCACCCTCTAAGATCGCATCCCGAATTACCCCGGACCAGTGCTGTGAACATTATGTACCCCCCACTATCCCGACGGACCCAGACCCTGGCCCCAGAGTCTTTTGATCCATTCCGTCCTGGAGCCGTCACAGGAGCTTATCAGACGGTCGTTCCGGTCCCCGCCGTGATACGGCTCCCGGCCCCACGGGTGGTACGTAGGACGACGTCGGAGCCGGACAACCTTCCGACTCTAGGAGTGATGGTGGGTACGGTGTCATTGTTCCTGGCTCCGCAGCCGATGCTGTCGCTGCTGGGGATGGTGGTTCCGTCGTTCCCGGCATCAGAGATGCTGACGGCACTGCTTCAGGTGATCCTCTGACTGTAGAGGAGTCGCTCAGGGGTGGTTCCTTTTCCCCACAGATTGAGTCCACTAAGTCCCTTGTGTTCAAAAAGGTCGGTCCTCCAGAAGCCCCTCTTCCCGGAGCTCCTTGTGGCACCGTAGATGACCCACCAGGTCCCGATAGCAGCTGTATAGCGGCAGCCGCCATCCTCTCTCCGCCTGCATACCTCTGAGGTGATTTATTACCTCGCGCCAGGTATGTCCCCGCTCTTTGGCAGTTTTGCTACCTTCCAACATCTTTTCCATCAGGGAGTCTCCATCTCCCTCCATTCTGTAATACTAAACACCAACTGTGGCTCTTTGATATGCCCCTTGTCACGAGCCCAGGACAGGAGCTCTTGCAGCTTCTTCGTACTAACCGCCGCTTCCTTCGAGCTAGCAGCTCCTGCAGCAATTGTACAGCCGCTTCCCATTCCATTTTCCTTTACCGCGTTACAGGACGTTCTTCTCAACTGCCTGCCGCGTGACCGCGTTCCAGGACCAGCCTGCCGCTCTAACGCGTTCCAGGACGTTCCTCCGTTCTCCCGCCTGTTCCTGGCTAACGGAGTTCTACTGGGTGCACCCCTCCGGGTCTCCGCATTTAAGCGTCCCACTTCTCCGCATTTAAGCGTCCGGGTCTCCGCATTTAAGCATCCCACTTCTCCGCATTTAAGCGTCCTGAGCCGCTACCACCGTGTGTGCACTTCACAGCCGGCTTACCCGCTCCGGTCCCTTCTTAGGTTGGATCCACATTCCCACTTTTCCAGGAGGCGTGTCGGGGTCCCTGTTCGGGTGCCACTTGTAGGGAATCCCTACGCAGGGTGTTCTCCTGGTGCCGTGGAAACTTAGAGTGGTGTGGAGAATCAGACCGAAACTTCATGGAAGCTGCATCTGATCTCGTTTATTAGCTTTTAATTAGCAGAATATATAGCCCAAGCCATAGCAACAGAGCATCATGTAATAATATGATTGGTTATCCGCATTAACCTGTATTGATGTTTATGGAGCTGATAGGTTGCCATGCCGGTATCCAAGCGCCTAACCGCAAGATTTAAAAACAGTATCTCAGCCCTAGGAACTTCCTCAAGTACAGGAGGTACTTCCTTAAAAGTTGTTTACCGAAATTCAGTGATTCTGCACGTCAGCCTTTTCAGTCCGGGTTAAGGACGGTCAAAGGCACCCCCCTGTACAACGTCCCCCTACAAAGCATGAGAAGATCACTTAAGCAGGGGCCTTGGTAGGTGCAGGAGCTCCCACTCGGTGGCTCGGCACAGACTGGCGGTTCTGAGTAGCCAGGCCTGCCGCCTCGCCTGCCCCATGGCAGGACCCGGAGGAGCTGCGGTGATGTGGGTCAGGGTGCCGTGATGGGGACGCTCAGGACGGGCTGGGAGAGCGGGCTGCAAGCGCTGTCCCTGTGGCACTCAGGGGGCTGGGGAAGCCCTCAGCAGCAACGCTGCTTCCCAGTCCAACAGGAGCTCCCATCGCACTGGTCGTGTTCCCCAGGGTCCTGGGCACCGCCAAACCTACTGGGGTCAGGCCGGAGGGAAAGGTGAGCAGCAGAGCGTGCATGGGAACCCGGCAATCATTAACTGTGGGTGGCTAAGGCCCAGCCTCCAGGGTGGTAGCAAAAAACAGGAGTAACTGCAGGTATTCACCTTATAGCTCCAGTAATCCCGGCCAAGACCTTGAAAAGGAAAAGGAAAAAAGGGAGTATAAGTGGCAGGGAAGGTGGGCAGCACACACGCCACTGTGGGCAGCGTCCCAGGTCCCCAGATGCTCCCAGTAGGCTCCATTTCCTGCTGAAGGGGACAAGGTCCCTGGGCAAGGCCAGGTCTCCTGCATGCATCAGGCAGAGGGAAAACTGAGGTTTGGCCATTTGTTATCATCATTATGACGGTAAAAATTATAGATAGCGGCTTCCGTCATCGGGAAACTATGTAAATGCTCTTGCAGCTACCTAGAGCGGCCACGAGCTCCCACTGTCCCAAGAAAAGGCATCTAACAAGGCACGTCTGCAGCTCTGCTCATCAGGAAAGCACCAAAGCCATGTCTCGCTTACCAGCAAGTGCTGCTAGTGACTGAGGCAGACTCCAGTGGAAGAAGCGCTAGACTGAACCCCTTTCCGAGGGCTCCGGTGCAGCTGTGTCCCAGCACTGCTGTCAGCTCTGGACAGCTGGCGCTATTAATAGGAGCAGATTCCAGCTCACGGGTAAGAAAGGAAGAGGCCCATTTTCCCAGGCCTAGGAGGTCCAGCATAGGCCCCGGATGCAGCAGGATCCTGCCCTCCTCTCTCCAGCGGGGATCCAGGCATGCACCAAAGATGCTGTCACCATCTCATTCGGCCAGCCCGAAGGCCCAGGTCTGGCTCTCACTACGATGGAGAAGGACAAGGCTCTGTGCTGGTACAAGCGCCCCTGGTGAGACTTTGGCCTGGCTGCTGTTCCGGAGAGGGCACGGCGTGGTGGATTGGGCTTGGAGGGATGGGAAGGGCCCTGGGAGGGGAATCTCTCCTGCATTGCCAGGGACTCATCTCCACAGCACCTCTGCACTCAGGAACAATGCTCGAGACTCGCTTGGCCTGGCACCATACACGCACGGAAAGGGGCAGCAAGCGAAGGGCATGGCAAGCTGGGGCAGGCTCCTTATGCAGTCCTTACTCTCCCGTCCCTCCTGGCACTGTTTGCAGGAGGTGAACGCAGCCTGCATACAGGAGCCCGGCATCCCTGCTCTGCCAGACGTTTGCTCTGGCTGGGGCTCCCAATCTACCTTTTCCAGGAGGAAAAAACACCCCCAAGTCCTTCCCTGGAAGCCAGGGCTAAGAGCACCCAGCAAAAACCACACATGGAGCAAGGGTGATCTCCCCCACCGCAGCATGGGCTCTGCAACCAGGCAGCGCCAGCTCCTGTCCCATTCTGGCATGGAGCACCAGGCAAGAAGCCATGGCATTACAGACACCCAGGCCAGAGTGACGGGAAAGGTCAGAGCAGGTTGTGATTTTCCAGGCAGCTTCTCACAGCAGCTGGGGAGGAGGGCAGCAGCTCTGCCAGCCCCTTCAAAGGCACATGCTGCTGGAGGAAGGGTAGAGGGGAGAGAAAAGGGCTGCAAGGATGGTCCGGTCATGGATGGGACTAGGATCCTCAGGAGATGCCCTGGCAGCCTTCCCCCCTGGCAGAATGGAGGCATCTTGGAAGGGCAGCGAGTTCAGAGGAGGCCCAGGAATGATGGGTGACACAGTAGCCCTTGCTTGGCACACGCCACCCTGGCTCACGGCACATGCCTGGACTGGCACATGCGGCCCTGGCACCCATTTCTGCTTAGCTCCAGGGGCTCTGGCTCCCCTGCAAGTGACTCAAAGCTCAGCCTCCTGCTCTGTCAGCCTCACCACCCATCCCAGCCTCTGTTTGTGCCAATACCCTCCAGGCTGCAGCTGTGCTCAGGCAGGAGCCCAATTGATCCCAATTTGGCTGCAGTGGATTCTCCTGGGGGGTCTCCCAGCCCCCAGGGTAAAAAGTACCCAGAAGCACTCATAGGTACATTGAAGCCATCTGGATTTGTTTCCTTGATCCCACAGCTTTGGGCACAGTGGGAGCAGCAGCCAGGCCACCCACAGCAGCACCTTGCAGCCCTGCGTGCCTCCACCTGAGCCCCCTTGGCCCAAGCGCTGCTGGGAGGCATCGTGGTCAATGCCGTCTCACATCGCCTGGCCCCAGCATGCTGCAATACTCTGCTCCCTTCCACGTGGGGGCATTGGCAATCTCGCTGTGCTGGGCACCGCGAACATTAACCCAGTGCCCTGCCCCAACACCTGTTTGCACAATTGCGGCCTGGCTCTCACCTGCACCAGCCAAGGACGGCCTGCCAGGCACCCATCCTCCTCCTCCTCACTGCCGAACTGCTGCCGCTTCCCACAACAGTGGTGGCTGCGCTTGAGCGGTGGGCGATGCAGCCCTGCGCGCCCTGCCCTACCTGGCAGCGCTGGCACCAGGGCAGAGCTCTCAAGCACTCCCCAAAACCTGGGGAAAAACCCAGCTGCTGCCCCGGGCTTGGAAGGGCACACTGGGAGGTGTGGGGCAAGGAGAGGACACATGGGGGACCCAGGGAACTGCAGGGAGGGCGAGAAGAGCCCCACAGAGCTCCTCCAGCTCGACAGGGGCTCGGTACAGCTCAACACTAAGTGCTGTTCCCTCTCCTCGAGGGTAAGATGATTCCCAGCCCGAGATCCAGATGAGTTTTCCCGCTTCACTCTCCTTGAGCTTTCCCCCCCTTTGCTGGCTCTCTCTCTCTCCGCCCTCCCATTCCTGGGATCCGCACTGCAGCCAGCGGTTCCCTTTCCTCCGTGCCGCCCAGCACCATCCTGCAAGGCTTTCCCGCGGAGCCATTACCAGCGCGCTGCTCGACATGTCCCGCTGACGGCAAGGAAGGGGGGTGGGAGAAGGGATTTTTAGCAGGGGAGGTGCCAGCATGGCAGTGGGCTGATGCCGTGAAGGAAAGCAGCTGGCTGCTCTGAGGTACCGCAGAGGAGAGGAGATGTCACCGTCCCTAACACAGGGATGTGGGGATGGACCAAGTACAGGGCATCGCCTGCACGGAGCCAGAAGGGACCCCTCAGCAGAACCCTTCAAAGTGGGGGGTGTCCGTCCTTTCCGTCTGCTTTTCCCAGCGCAGCAAACACACAGCTGAAGCTGCAGCAGGACAGCCCTGTAACACAGGGTGGTGAACACGTGCCACTTGCACTGCGGATGCCATCCAATGGCTCCTCCTAGCCTGGAGCTCCCACAAAGAAACGCAAGGGCTTGTGCACGGCAGGCAGGACAACGGGCTCGCTTCTGGGTCAGACATCCCGCTCCCTCACCCCAGGCACACAATATCCCTGCACTCAGCCACAGAGGACACCAGGATCCTGCCAGCCTCTCCTGTCTGTACTGGCTCTCTGGATGGATCCTAGTGTGGCAGCCAGGACCCAGTGGGGTGAGGATGGTTCACACTGTGATGCTGGGGCAGGACCTTGCTGTGCTCCTGGGGAATGGGACAGGCTGGGGTGGCTGCAAGAGCTCGCAGCTCTGAGAAGAGGGCTTTATTTCTGATGCCTAGTCAGAACCAGGGCCCAGTCAGAACCAGGAGACACAAAGATGTGCCAAGAGCCTCGAAGCAGGAACTAGCCACAGAGCTCGGCCTACAAAACATGTCTCCCTTGAAAGCAATGACCTGGCCAAGACACACAGGCTGTGCCATGGCTCTCCCTCTGCCCAACACACCAGCTGCAGGCAGGTCCCCGGGCCAGGGTGCTGCAAGCTCAAAGCTGACATGGGGTCTGGGAAATGGGGTGCACCACTGGATATCCTTTTGGGGATCCCCATGAAGGGCCTCTCCCTGACAACACAGCTCCAGGGTGCCAGGCCCTTCTGCACAAGCACAGCCCCGGTGTCCCCATGCAGACACCCTGCACATGCCCTCTGCTCCCAGGACTCAGCTGCAGGCGCCGGCTGTGGGGGCATTGATCCCTCCCAAGCCTAGCTGCATTAAAGCCCTTTTGTGTTTACAAACTCTGACCCATTTCAGGCCTTTGGGATCAGCCTTTAATCTGCCCCAGGGAGCTCAGGCCTCTGCAGGGACTGTTTTTTGCGCTCCTCGGGGAGGACAGAGCACCTGGGACTTGGTCCAGCTCCCCTCAGAGACCAGCTCGGGTGCAGGAAGGTGCAGGGCAGGTGCCACAGCACAGTGCACTCCTGTGCCCCACGAACCCGAGTGCTCCCACATCAGTGAGTGCCAGAGCAAAGAGGAAATGGCAGCAGCTCATTGCAGTGCATAGGGCATCCAAGTAAAAGGGGGAAAAAAGGGGAAGCCCAGGGGATGACCCTTGGTTTGAGGTGTGAAGACAGGGAATGAGGCAAATAAGTGGGTGAGAGAAATGGGCTCAGGTGGAGGAAAGTGGGAAGAAACAGAGAACAGGACAGGCCTGAATAGAGGGAAGAAAAAAAAGAGGCTGCAGTAGGCAAGGAGCTTGCCAAAGATATCTGTATCATGGGATCCCTGGGTGTTGCAGTTCAAACGGCTGCAGCAACCTGGTTCAGGGACGGCACGGCGACCACCCCCAAACCACTCGGGCTAACAGCTAGTTGACACCAATGTGGTGGACGGCAAATGGCGTTTATTGATGGGTAACAAGGTGTTATATAGCTAGGTTTACAACGTCACATCCGTCTGCTTACACCATAGACTAAACACTATTGGCTATTAGGGGCCCTATCTTTCCGTACAGCACGATATCTTCCGGCCGCCGTTCCCTAACTATCTGCAACAACTTCCCCCCTCCCTATGCATAACAAAACTAGCTAAAATACAACTATCTTATTCTTATTACTATCTTATTCTATTCTTATAGTTATACCAATCTTAAAATTACATATCATAAACTTGACATAAAACATAAGGCACAAAGAAGAAGGCGCGTAGAAGGTAGGGGATGACAGGTAATACCAGGGTGTAGGAATAGGGTGTACCTTGGGATAACTTGGGGGTAATACTGAGTGGATATATTCTTAAAGCAGTTGTTGGTGTTCTACTAACATGATGTTAACCTTCTCTAGCCGATTCTTGACAAACGGCATGAGCTTATTCAATATACAGGGTCCAAAGATTAGCGTCATCATGATCATTATGATCGGCCCTATCAAGGTGGATATCAGGGTGGTTAACCACGGCGAACCGGTGAACAAATTTTTGTACCAGCTGCGTTTGGAACAGGGTTCAACGGATGCTAGTTGGCAAGGCATGGCACTGAAAACTGGTGGCCCTGTAGTTATTTTTGTACTAATTACTCGAGATTGTTCGATCTGTTCAAGTACCCCATTTAAAGGGCTGGTGTGACTCTACCTGTCCTATAGTGACAAGCTCCAAAATTAAGATAACGCAAAGGCATCGCGGCCCCCTCTTGCGGAGGCTGTTTTGTTGTTTTCTGGATTCGGTCAGCGTGGAACTCACAGGCTCGGGCGGGACGCTTGTCACCGGGGCGTACGGGTTACGGGGGTGTCCGATGATCCGGTCCTGTGAACAGAAACTCACAATTTTCATTAGTTTTATTTTGAAGGTAACAGCCACCTGAATTGGGGTCAGATGCTCTTCCTTTGCAACATGCTTAATCATGAATGCTCCCGCCGGTTTTTCTTTAATTCGGATGTTTACCTTCTTTTTCTCCTTCCTTAAGTTTGAATCGGTTGTGAGCCACTCGTCCTGACTAGTGTCTGATCCGGAGTCGGAACTCGACTGACTGGTCACTTCCGGGTTCCGGTATTTTTTCGTTGGGCTTCGGCGTTTTTTGAAATGTCCGCTCTGATCGGTTCTCGGCCCCTCCCTCGGGCTCGCTCCAGGCCCCTCACTCGGACCTCCTCTCAGCCCCTCCCTCGGGCTTGCTCCAGGCCCCTCACTCGGACCTCCTCTCCGCCCCTGACTCGGGCTTGCTCCCGGCCCCTCACTCGGACTTCTTCTCGACCCCTCCCTCGGACTTGCTCTCGACCCCTCCCTCGGGTCTTCTCTTCGCCCCTCACTCGGACTTCTTCTTGACCCCTCCCTCGGACTTGCTCTCGACCCCTCCCTCGGGTCTTCTCTTCGCCCCTCCCTCGGTCTTGCTCTCGACCCCTCCCTCGGGTCTTCTCTCCGCCCCTCACTCGGACTTCTTCTCGACCCCTCCCTCGGACTTGCTCTCGACCCCTCCCTCGGGTCTTCTCTTCGCCCCTCACTCGGACTTCTTCTCGACCCCTCCCTCGGGCTCGCTCCCGGCCCCTCCCTCGGGCCGCCCTCAGCTGTCCGGTCACTCCCATTGGTTCCCGGCGCCTCACTCGCGCCGGGGGCACCCTCGCCCCGCCCTTCCCCTTGTGGCTCGGCGCCATATTGAGGGGCATAGGGTGGTGGCCTGGCCCAGACGTCATCATGCTCTGACTTCTTTTCAATGTTCCTAGCTTCCTCGGCTAGCTCGCTCCAAACAGATTTTGGCTGTTTCTGCTCCTCTGTAAGCGGGGCGGGGTTCGGGGATGGAGGGGATGTTTCACCCTCTTGCTGACCTTTAGCCTCAGCAGAATTGCCATCATCTGGGGGGTCCAAAGTCTGCGCAGTTGTCCCGATTCCCACTTTGGACGTGGCCAATAAACAGTCTTTTACTGCTACCCAAGTCTCCTGCTCTTTCATAGCTTTCTGTAAGGCTTGTACAGCTTTTCCCCAAGCCTTAAGGTTTTTCCCACAACCTGAGAACATTGTCTCCTCAGCTAATGCCTTAGTACATTTGTCCCACAGTTCAGGGTGGAGAATATCCACCGGCTGGTCTATAGCCTTAATTTTCAAAAGCCTTGTAACTGCAAGAGTAAAATCTTTTGGGAACTCGATTCGCTCCTAGGAAGGCGATCGGACCTACAGTCCACAGACTGTGAATCCAATACTTTTTTTGATATCTCCTTCCCCCCCACCGCCACTACCACTACGGCTTTCAAACTGCAACATTTTCAACACAAAATTGGCGTAGTCGGCAGGATGTCGATAAAGGAATTCCTACGGAGACAGAAATGTGGTCCCTCAGAAGGTGGGGAAGATTGGGCCAGAGATAATTGGTCAGATCCTGAAAAGGTTTTGCAAAGAATGGAGGAATGCCATGCTAAGTTTAAGGATGGCAAAGGCAAGGGTGTTATTTGTGCTATTCTGGGCGGTTGCTTAATTCAGGCGCAGAAGGACTATAAAATATTTGAGAAATTGAAATTAGATTATCAAGGTAAGAATTCAGAAATTCAACATTTGCAGTATGAATTAGAGAAGGAAAAGAGACGTACCCAGTTACTGGAGCAGCGAATTGAAACAATGCTGATGCAGGCACCCCGACCCCCTAATATGCGGCAAATCAGAAAGTTAATTACTAACACTGAGCCTGAGGACTGGGACGGGGACATATGGGGAGAGCCAGATGAAGAGATACAAGAAGAATCCTCACAATTAGTGGCTGTTCGGCCGCTGATAAAGACCGAAACATCTGAAGGACCCCGAGGTCGGAATCCCCGCACCACAGTTCGGACTACTCCTTATTCAGGTTCAGAATTGGGAGAACTGCAGACTAAATTTTCAAGAAAGCCTGGGGAAACCGAAACTGAATACTTGTGGAGAGTTTCCCTTTCAGGTGGCGACAGAATATTGTTAGACAGAGAAGAATCTTTAGGCTTCTGGGGACCAGGAGTGTTTCTAGATGAGGGGTTCCCAGATGATAATCGATCTATTACTGCTCGAGTTGCTTACTGGGCAGGGGGAATAGACCCCAGAGAAAGAGGCGAGCCACTAATAATCAAAGTTAGGGGACTGTCTGACTTATCAGAGGCGATGCAGAAAGCTGCTTGTATTCAGGCAATGTATGACCGAGGACGCTTTGATGTTCCGTTAATGGCTCCGGTAGACCCAGTCCACCTAAGGCCCCTTATTAAGGGTCTGCCTGACACAGCAAAGATATATATGCAAAATTTAAAGGAAAGGGTCATTCGGGCCCAACAGCATAATGATCAGAACCTTCACGCCCCCCCTGCACACGTCCCTACTTGGGCAGAGCTGTTACATGACATGGTGAGTTATGGACGAGAGATGGCATGGTTGTGCATTCCCCCAGAAATAACCAAGGAACTAATGATAAAATACTGTTGTTTTGTTTGGCCAGAATATAAGTTACCAGGGGGATTTAGGTGGCCCCCTGTAGGGTCGGACGACGATCCTAGTCTTTGTCAGGCTTTGTGCCAGTATCTCAGTGATACTTAGAAGGGTCTCATCGAGAAAGAATGTGCGTCAATATGGTTAAGGGCAACATCTAGAGGAATCTATGTAACAAAAGAGAGAGGAGAAAAAGAGAAGCAGGAATCTGAAGAAAGGGGAAAAAAAGAAACAGATAGAGAGGTGTGGGATGTCCTCCAGTACCTTCCCCCATCTTATCACCAAAATCTATCAGGAACCACAGCTTGTGTCCCCTCTCTATCTCCTGCTTCTAGCGACAGTGAAGAAAAGGAGAAATGGGACATTTTGTCCCTTTCGCCCAAACTGTGATTGCAATCTGCTGAGGGTTGGAGTTGATGGCTGGATTGGGAATGTCAATTGATATTGTGGGGGGATGATAAAGAAGTTAGCACTACAGTAACTTTGTGCAAAGTGTCTGATAAAGCTAGGCTGAAGTGAACTCAGAAGTGTGGGCAGTTCCAGGAAAAATGATAAAACAGCAATTGACATGGACAGTCCTCCCACAAGGATACACCGAGGCACCGGTCCTATTTGGACAAGCCTTGCAGAAAATACTGAAGGAATTTATCCCACCCCCAGGAGCCAGGTTATTGCAGTATGACTTGCCCCTATCAGGTGAACAAGAGAGGGTGGTGAAGGAAACTGCTGTGAAGTTACTCAATTTCTTGGCCCAAAAAGGGTTTAGGGTGTCGGGAAAATATATATATATATATATGTATATTATATATATATATATGAGGCATATTTTGACTGGAGGTTTAACCCAAAACAGCCCCAATGTTGTGGTATGGACATGAGGAGGAGAACAGAGCTTTAGAAAATTAGAAGATAAATTGACCAAGTCTTCGGCTTTAGCTCTTCGGGACACAGAGAAAGAATTTGAATTATATGTGGATGTCAGAGCCATGGCAAGGGAATTTTAGTGCAAAAGCATGGAGGCATGCGAATACCAATAGCTTATTTTTCTAAAATGTTAGACCCAGTGGCTAAGGGGTGGCCTTATTGTCTGCAGAATTGCGCAGGTACGGCCCTAATGGTAACTGAGGTCCGAAAACTGACCACAGGGGGATCCCATGTTGTCAAGGTCCCATACCTGGTCAGGGTGTTGCTACCTGAAGGGGCTTCTGAATGGATGATGAGATTTAAAATTAAGAAGCGGGGGAGGGTTTAACCCAGCTTCTTGCCTGACTGGCCCCAAGGGAGAAGCACAGAGGGTGGTGGATCTCCAGACTCGACCTAGGGAAGATTTGAGAGATATTCCTTGGCCAGATGGGGACAATGTGTTTATTGATGGATCTTCAAGAGTAATAGAAGGGAAACGGGCTACAGGATATGCCATCATTAAGGGGAGGGAGCTGCTAGAAGGAAGAAAACTGTCGTCTGCCTGGTCAGCCCAAACCGCAGAATTGTATTCTCTAATAAGAGCCTGTGAATTACATCAAGGCAAGCTATTGAATATCTTTACATATTATAAATATTCATATGGGGTGGCACATATGTTTGGAAAACTGTGGGAAGAAAGAGGTTTATTAACTTGCCGAGGAAAGGCATTGGTGCATAAGGATCGGATTGCTCGCCTGTTGGAGGTGGTGAACCTCCCCAAAAAGGTCTCAATAATTCATATCAGGGGACGTCAGACGGGACACTCAGAGCAGGAGGTAGGCAATCGATTGGCTGATGAGGAAGCTCAAAAAGCAGCACTCCTACCAGAAGTATCTAAGATCCTCCCTCTCCTCCCGGTAGTCCAGCCATTTTGGCAAAACGGGCTATTGAGGGCTATCTGATTTGTGCTAAGGCCAACTGCCGAGCCGCAAGAGAAGTTGCAAGGGGAGGATGACCCTGGGTTGTACGCCCATTCCAACGATGCCAAGCAGACTTTACTGAGATGCCTCGTGTAGGGAGGCTTAAGTATCTTCTGGTAATAGTATGTCAGTTGACGGGATGGCCTGAGGCATTTCCAACTGCCTCAGCAACAATTGGATCTGTAATTAAGGTGTTCTTAGAACAAATCATTCCAAGATATGGGTTGGTAGAGGCAATAGATTCAGACAGAGGCACTCATTTTACAGGAAAGGTCCTTCAAGGTGTCATGACTGCCCTAGGGATTCAATGGGACTTGCATACCCCTTGGCATCCTCAGAGTTCTGTTAGAGTGGAAAAGATGAAAGGGAACATTAAAAAGCATCTTTTGAAATTGGTGTTAGAAACTAAGATGCCGTGGACACGACTTCTACCATTAGCTTTAGCAAGAATAAGAGCAAAACAAAGGGGAGACATTCAGCTGCCCCCCCTTTGAAATAATGTTTGGGATTCCCTATCCTGCTAACACCCAACCTGGCAAGGAGGTGGAGATAGGTGATATATATTTAAAGCAATACATTCTCTTGTGAAGTCTCTCCGACAGGAAGCCCAGCTCGCACAGACCCTCCCCTTGGTTTTTGCAGTTCATGATATCCAACCAGGGGATTGGGTCTTGGTAAACATCAATCAAGACAGCTGAGCATGGATGGACTCATCATACCAGGGTTAAGATTTCCAAGACTCCAGAAATCTGGACTTCTCAGTTGAAGGAAGAGGATGGAAAGCCCTGGCTAACTCTCCGTAGATCTGTACCGCTGGCTGGGAGTGGGTCTGGAAAAAAAATGCTGGGTTGCTGGGTCTGTGGGAGTCCAGGAGGATATGAAGACTACCCATGGGTACTAGACATACTGAATGCAGGTCATTAGTTAATTACTTAGTTTGTAAAAACAAATATTGTCCAAAGGAGGGAAGAAAAAAAAAAAAAGGAGGGATTGAGCGGAATGCTTAAGTTTATGTATTCATCAATAAGGGGATTTCCCCACAGTTTGATTGAAGAGCAGGACAAAGGGAGGGGAGACTGAGTGGAGCCATGAGCGAGTGGGACAAAGAGCCATCTGCCAAGAGATGGGGGCCTTTACAAAGGAGGGAAATAGGGGAATTTCCCCACATTCTTCAACAAGGGGGACAAAGGAGTCAGGTGACCTTAGGTGAGAACAGATGGCAGGAGGCAGGAGTTTGGTATAGGCGGGCCAGGAAGGCTGTAACTTCTGAGGACCTTGGCCAATGGGGAAAAGGAGAGGGCGTCCCTCGGTCGGGAAATTAGGATAAAAGGGGGGCTGCGACCTCCAGCAATTTGAGAGACCCCACAGGGATATGCCCGGTGGACTCTCCCTTTATTCAAATAAAGCTTTAGGACTCCTCTGTCTCCTTTTTGGACATTCAGTTCTTGACAGCGAGATTTTCCGCACAATTATTATAATGAACTATGTTCCTCACCAGAGCTGCTCACGCAGGGATGCAGATGGTCCTTGCGGCCACAATGGAGGAACCTGGGTGGCAGGGGGCCGGGTGCAGCTTGCCAGCGGGGTGCGCTGGCAGCCAGCAAGGCCATGGGGTTTGCTGTGGGATGAGGATGCAGCTGGAGGCGGCAGGGAAGTGGCTGCGTAGTTCACTAGTGAGGAGTGGACAGCCTGGCCCATGCAATGTGGTTGCTGGTGGCTGGAAGTCTAGGCTATGCCCTCTTTGAGGAGGTGATTTTGGCTGGGATCCGTGAGGGCAGCAGCTCTGCCCAGTCGTATGTCTCAGCGTTGCAGCGAGGCAAGGTGCTGGTTCCCTCCCTGCCTTCTCCAGAGCCTGGGCAGCGTGCACGAGCCCAGGGCTGCTGCAGGGGCCTTCCCAGGTTTCCCACCCCTCAGAGATGTGGAAGGGGGCCCTTCAGGTCTCTGGCTTGTCCAGGTGTTGCAGATAGTTAGGGAACGGCGGCCGGAAGATATCGTGCTGTACGGAAAGATAGGGCCCCTAATAGCCAATAGTGTTTAGTCTATGGTGTAAGCAGACGGATGTGACGTTGTAAACCTAGCTATATAACACCTTGTTACCCATCAATAAACGCCATTTGCCGTCCACCACATTGGTGTCAACTAGCTGTTAGCCCGAGTGGTTTGGGGGTGGTCGCCGTGCCGTCCCTGAACCAGGTCGCTGCAGCCGTTTGAACTGCAACAAGTAGTGCCGAAACCCGGGAACGTCATCGCCTGGATGAGCGAGCAGCATGAGCAGCAGCCAGAGCAAGTGGACCACCCCGGCGAAGGGGACACTACCGAATCAACAAGGAGGATGGAAGTCCTCATAAAGGTCGTATCGCAATTACATAAGCATTGGGGGATTGATTGTAAGCCAAAAGATTTTACTCTTGCAGTTACAAGGCTTTTGAAAATTAAGGCTATAGACCAGCCGGTGGATATTCTCCACCCTGAACTGTGGGACAAATGTACTAAGGCATTAGCTGAGGAGACAATGTTCTCAGGTTGTGGGAAAAACCTTAAGGCTTGGGGAAAAGCTGTACAAGCCTTACAGAAAGCTATGAAAGAGCAGGAGACTTGGGTAGCAGTAAAAGACTGTTTATTGGCCACGTCCAAAGTGGGAATCGGGACAACTGCGCAGACTTTGGACCCCCCAGATGATGGCAATTCTGCTGAGGCTAAAGGTCAGCAAGAGGGTGAAACATCCCCTCCATCCCCGAACCCCGCCCCGCTTACAGAGGAGCAGAAACAGCCAAAATCTGTTTGGAGCGAGCTAGCCGAGGAAGCTAGGAACATTGAAAAGAAGTCAGAGCATGATGACGTCTGGGCCAGGCCACCACCCTATGCCCCTCAATATGGCGCCGAGCCACAAGGGGAAGGGCGGGGCGAGGGTGCCCCCGGCGCGAGTGAGGCGCCGGGAACCAATGGGAGTGACCGGACAGCTGAGGGCGGCCCGAGGGAGGGGCCGGGAGCGAGCCCGAGGGAGGGGCGAAGAGAAGACCCGAGGGAGGGGTCGAGAGCAAGTCCGAGGGAGGGGTCGAGAAGAAGTCCGAGTGAGGGGCGAAGAGAAGACCCGAGGGAGGGGTCGAGAGCAAGTCCGAGGGAGGGGTCGAGAAGAAGTCCGAGTGAGGGGCGGAGAGAAGACCCGAGGGAGGGGTCGAGAGCAAGACCGAGGGAGGGGCGAAGAGAAGACCCGAGGGAGGGGTCGAGAGCAAGTCCGAGGGAGGGGTCAAGAAGAAGTCCGAGTGAGGGGCGAAGAGAAGACCCGAGGGAGGGGTCGAGAGCAAGTCCGAGGGAGGGGTCGAGAAGAAGTCCGAGTGAGGGGCCGGGAGCAAGCCCGAGTCAGGGGCGGAGAGGAGGTCCGAGTGAGGGGCCTGGAGCAAGCCCGAGGGAGGGGCTGAGAGGAGGTCCGAGTGAGGGGCCTGGAGCGAGCCCGAGGGAGGGGCCGAGAACCGATCAGAGCGGACATTTCAAAAAACGCCGAAGCCCAACGAAAAAATACCGGAACCCGGAAGTGACCAGTCAGTCGAGTTCCGACTCCGGATCAGACACTAGTCAGGACGAGTGGCTCACAACCGATTCAAACTTAAGGAAGGAGAAAAAGAAGGTAAACATCCGAATTAAAGAAAAACCGGCGGGAGCATTCATGATTAAGCATGTTGCAAAGGAAGAGCATCTGACCCCAATTCAGGTGGCTGTTACCTTCAAAATAAAACTAATGAAAATTGTGAGTTTCTGTTCACAGGACCGGATCATCGGACACCCCCGTAACCCGTACGCCCCGGTGACAAGCGTCCCGCCCGAGCCTGTGAGTTCCACGCTGACCGAATCCAGAAAACAACAAAACAGCCTCCGCAAGAGGGGGCCGCGATGCCTTTGCGTTATCTTAATTTTGGAGCTTGTCACTATAGGACAGGTAGAGTCACACCAGCCCTTTAAATGGGGTACTTGAACAGATCGAACAATCTCGAGTAATTAGTACAAAAATAACTACAGGGCCACCAGTTTTCAGTGCCACGCCTTGCCAACTAGCACCCATTGAACCCTGTTCCAAACGCAGCTGGTATGAAAATTTGTTGACCGGTTCGCCGTGGTTAACCACCCTGATATCCACCTTGTTAGGGCCGATCACAATGATCATGATGACGCTAATCTTTGGACCCTGTATATTGAATAAGCTCATGCCGTTTGTCAAGAATCGGCTAGAGAAGGTTAACATCATGTTAGTAGAACACCGACAACCGCTTTAAGAATATATCCACTCAGTATTACCCCCAAGTTATCCCAAGGTACACCCTATTCCTACACTCCGGTATTACCTGTCATCCTCTACCTTCTATGCACCTTCTTCTTTGTGCCTTATGTTTTATGTCAAGTTTATGATATGTAATTTTAAGATTGGTATAACTATAAGAATAGAATAAGATAGTAATAAGAATAAGATAGTTGTATTTTAGCTAGTTTTGTTATGCATAGGGAGGGGGGAAATTGTTGCAGATAGTTAGGGAACGGCGGCCGGAAGATATCGTGCTGTATGGAAAGATAGGGCCCCTAATAGCCAATAGCGTTTAGTTTATGATGTAAGCAGATGGATGTGACGTTGTAAACCAAGCTATATAACACCTTGTTACCCATCAATAAAGGCCATTTGCCGTCCACCACATTGGTGTCAACTAGCTGATGGTCCGAGCGGCTTGGGGGTGGTCGCCGTGTC
This sequence comes from Tinamus guttatus, assembly GCF_059628265.1. Lineage (NCBI taxonomy): Eukaryota > Metazoa > Chordata > Aves > Tinamiformes > Tinamidae > Tinamus > Tinamus guttatus. The sequence continues at coordinate 384,792 of NW_028289304.1, forward strand.
GTCCCTGAACCAGGTCGCTGCACCGTTTGAACTGCAACACCCTGTCATCTGAGATGACCTGCAGGTAGGATCCTCGCACTCCCAAATCACAGATTTTACCCTGATTTACCTTGTTCCTACCGACAACAGATAAGCAGATAAGCATAATCATCAAATAGGAAGACATTCATTTATCAAGGCTCAAGGAAATGAAGCTGCAGGGAAAAATGAACCATAAAAGTCAAACCCTCTTTCATCTCACACTCCTGTTAATGGTCATTGTAGTGTGTGTCAGTCTGAATGAAGAGGAGGAGGAGGAGGCTGGTTGTAGTGGAAGAAGGAGGAGCTCATTCTCTCTCTTATGCAGGACAAGTCCTGTGCAATTCCCACCTTGTGCCTGGGTGTATCCCTTCTGTTTGCTTCCCTAGATAGGTTCTCCTGCGTTCCCTGCTTTGACTCCATGCAAATGGAATAATAATCAAGTTATCTTTACTGCCTCGTCTTTCTTAGATTTCCACTCCCTCTTTGTTACTCTTCTTGAGGCTGCACATATCACATCTCAGAGGCTGTAATTGCTTGTGCATCTTCTTTCCAGTAATGATCTCTGGCACTCTATCAGCTTTCTATGGAAAGGATATTTTGTACATGAAGGCAATTCCACAATCAGATTATTTCATCTACATGTCCCTTTGGGGAACGCTGGCCCTCTGGATCACAACCCCGTGCCAATGGCTCGCATGCAGGGGAAGAGCACAGCGCCTGCCCTCCTTTGCATGTTCATGGCAACTCAGCGTCCTTTAGGTCCTTAATGGACCTAAAAATATCCAAGTCTTTTTTTTTTTTCCCCAAAAGTGAGGTACATTTGTTATTCTCTAGTTGTGTGGCACTACTTCCAACCAGAGCTGTAAGTTGATTGCTGGTATTTCAGTTCTCCAGGGAAGAGATTATGAACTTGGAGCCATTTGAATGCATTAATCTCTGAGCTTTATCCTAGCTGGGATGGTCTGTCCTTACACTTGTTTTTTGTTGGGTTCTCCAACTCTCCTCCTACATCTAGCAAAATATTCCTGCAGTTGTGCAATCACACCAAAAGTTTAATATCACGGCAGACCCTTTTGTGGTGTACTATGGTTTCCCCTGTAGGGTCTTGACTTTGAACAGCTCCCAGGTTTTGCCTGCACATCCTCACTTCTGAGCCACATCATCCTTTGCTGATCCGCCTTTTTTTTTCTACTGCCAGCACGTTCTTTGCTCTTTCTCAGTGTCATTCAGTGCAGTTATACAACTCCTGAGGACTGCAGCTTAAGCATTATTCAAAGCACAAGCTTCAGACAGCTTTTGTACCAAATGAACTGAAGAAAATCTATGCCACTCTATAGCCACATCCTGATGCTTCTCAGTTCAGGTGGCTTCAGTAAGTACCTTCCTTAATCTAATTCTCTAACTGCTGTCTTTCTTTGAAATTAATAATCATGGTCACATACATTATTTTTAACTTTATGCTTTATTTAATTAAATTAAAGGTGTAACCTTTAAAATCTTTGTAACCAATATAAGGTGTAACCAGCTTTTGAACCGTAATTTCCCCCCACCTGAGAAGCGATGTTAATGACTCCTGTTAGTTCCCTGGTTGTTTCAATTGAGTGAACAGCTATGAAGAGGAATGGTTAAGCAGGAGCTGGCGCAAGGGACTTTTGTGAGAAGCCATTAGCAAGCACTGGCGGATGTTCATCGTCACTGGAAACTAACACACTCCTGCCGCTTCTGTTGCCCCAGTGCGAGCCAGCTCTAAGGAAAGAGAAATGATGTCTTGGTGAATAAGAAATGAGCAGCTCTTGGCTGTAATTTACAGAAAGTTGTGAAACGCTTCCTGGTACACATTTCTCCAGAACTGTAAACTCCGTACCCCTAGAAACCAAGCATGATTCATTACTTCAAAGGGGATGATGAGTGCTGGTTAGAGCTCTCAGACCAAACAGTGGCATCGAGACACTTTGTCCTACAGGATGGCTTTTACTTTCTACAGAGCTTCTTCAAAAAGGGAAATGGGCTAATGAAAGCTGTATTCACAGAATGGTTGAGATAGGAAAGAACTTCTGGAGATCATAGAATCATAGAATCATAGAATGCTTAGGGTTGGAAGGGACCTCTAGAGGTCATCTAGTCCAACCCCCCTGCACACGCAGGGTCACCTAAAGCACATGGCACAGGACTGCGTCCAAGCAGTTTTGGAAGATCTCCAGAGAAGGAGACTCCACAACCTCTCTGGGCAGCCTGTTCCAGGGCTCTGTCACCCTCACTGTTAAGAAATGTTTCCTTAAGTTCCTGTGAAACTTTTGGTGCTTCAGTTTGTGGCCATTACCTCTAGTTCTGTCAGTGGCCACCACTGAAAAGAGACCAGCACCATCCTCTGCACTCCCTCCCTTGAGGTACTTATAGACACTGATTAGATCCCCTCTCAGCCTTCTCTTCTCCAGGCTGAACAGGCCCAGCTCCCTCAGCCTCTCCTCATAGGGCAGATGTTCCAGGCCCCTGATCATCCTTGTGGCCCTGCGCTGGACTCTCTCCAGCAGCTCCACATCTCTCTTGTACTGTGGAGCCCAGAACTGGACACAATACTCCAGATGTGGCCTCACCAGGGCTGAGTAGAGGGGCAGGATCACCTCCCTCGACCTGCTGGAGACGCTCTTCTTAATGCACCCCAGGATCCCATTGGCCTTCTTGGCCACAAGGGCACACTGCTGCCTCATGGTCAACTTGTCATCCACCATGACACCCAGGTCTTTCTCTGCAGAGCTGCTCTCCAGAAGGTCGGTCCCCAGCCTGTACTGGTGTCTAGGGTTATTCCTCCCCAGGTGCAGAACCTTGCACTTGGCCTTGTTGAAGTTCATGAGGTTTTCCACCTCCTAGTTGTCCAGTCTGTCCAGGTCCCTCTGGATGGCAGCGCAGCCCTCTGGGGTATCGGCTACTCCTCCCAGTTTTGTGTCATCAGCAAACTTGCTGAGGGAGCACTCTGTGCCTTCATCCAGGTCATTGATGAATAAATTGAACAGGACTGGACCAAGGACTGACCCCTGGGGGACCCCGCTAGCTACAGGCCTCCAACTAGACTCTGCACCGCTGATCACCACTCTCTGGGCCCTGCCATCCAGCCAGTTCCTAATCCACCTCACTGTCCACTCATCTATCCCACACTTCCGGAGCTTGCCCAGGAGGATATTGTGAGGGACGGTGTCAAAAGCCTTGGTGAAGTCGAGATAGACGACATCCAAATGTGCATCCTTCAGGCATGATGGAGGAACAGTGCAATATGAGGTATGAAGACTGCATTCAGCATTATCTTCTCAAAAATATGATAATGTGGAAGGTACTAGTCAATAGCATGAGGTCTGAAGGGCAGCCAGTTGGTCTGAAGTAACTGTGAGACTGTCTTTCTGGGATGCTCTGGCTTTTCAGAGGAGCTGGGCTTAGTGTGAGGGATCTCCCAGCTAGTCTTCCAAAAGGAACTTGGGCAGATGTGCAGCTGACAACTTGGCTTCATGGGCCCCAAGGCGAGATGACAGTAGTTGTATTTTGGGGTATTCGACTACCTGCAGGGATGGTTTGCAGGTTCTGTGACATGCTCATCTTCCCTTTTCTAGGAATTTTGGCTATCTTTGGGTTTGAAAACGAGCAGCTGCAGCACTTCAACCATGTAAGTCTACAGTGGGTAATCTCACATGGTGTGGTGGGGGAAAGCAGAGCACATGAAGAAGAGTGAGAGGAAAGAAGGGCCATTGCCTGGAAAGATAGAAGGAGTGTTTGGCACAGCAGAGTAGAGCAACAATCTGCCATAGCAGAGGAACCACCTCTGCAGGGAAAGTAGGAGCGAATAGGTCAAGCAGTGACCAGACTAGTAGAGTAAGGACCTGTGAACATTGTGGTGACCTAAAAGATGTTCCTGCTTTATGCAGCAGCAGTGAGCAACAAGGTTACGAATGGAACAGCAATTTTATCTTGGGTCCCTGATCCATGAGTAAGAGAGCCATGCCTACATCCTCTGCTCAGGATGGGAAGGAAGGTGTTCAGGGTTGTCTAAGCCTGAAGTTTGGAGGCTTCAATTTCTGCTTTCTCTATCCTAGCACATTTTCCAGCTGGAGCAGACTACCTACAGAGAGGAAGAGCTGCCTTGGGAAATAATTTTTAAGTTCAACAATAACGAACCCATTCTGGTGAGTGATAAAAGACTGATAGAAGTGAGGTACTCTATCCAGCCAAGAGAGGAGACTTCCTCATTCCACCATGGGGGGAAGATGTATCTGGAAAGAAGCTCCACCAAGGCTGACATAGATGAGAAAGTACTGCTTTAACTATATCTAAAAGCTTTCCTTTCCTTGTATGAGGAGAGAAAAACCATGGGCTCAGCACGATCCAATGTGAATCAAGCTGAAAGACCGTTTATTGAAACAAAGCCATCCCTTATATACAATTTCCTTTCCCTGCGCGCGCCCCCGTATCATCTGATTGGCTAGAGCCTTTCTTCTCTCTGGTTGGTTGTTGTCAGGCTGCGTCGATCTTCCCTTAGGTCGCAGGTTCAAGGTGACCTTTTGGTCTGTGCCACGTGCTTACTCCGATGTCTCGTATGGCTGGTTCATCGGGTGGCTATATTCCTCCAAGAATGACTCCACAATTCCCCCCCTTTTGTTCTTGAACCAGCCAAACCTTCCTTAAGGCTTTTTCAATCATATTAGACACACATTTCAACAAGCAAGGCACAATTAACAGAATACAACACAAAATCAACAACACCATCCCTGCACTTCTAATTAACGATTGTAATCATCCCAAAATTCCCCATCCACTTAATAAATTGTCCAACCATGACAGACCCTCATCCTCTGTAACTTTATGCAAAATCTTTGCGTGATCCCAAATGTCTTGGACATCCCTAAGTATTTTGCCGGACTGATCAATATAGCTGCAACGTTTCATTTATCAGGGTACATACTCCTCCAGCCTGTGCGGTTAGGATGTCAAGGGCCTTTTGATTTTGTAAGACTATTTTCCTCAGGAAATCCACTTCTGTTTGCAACCCAAAAATTGTTTCTGCTGTTCTGTTAGCGATGATTTCCATTTCACCTGAAATATTCAGAATCACCCTCTCTAATTGAACAATACCAAGGGTTGGCAAAAGCGCCCTAACAAAGCTATGGAACCTGGTATTGTATCTTATTAGAGGAGTACCAATCTCTCGTTTGGTTCTAGACTTTCCCCAAAGGCCCATTACTATTCCCCTCATGTCTGAATGGTTAAGTACTGTTAGCGGGGGGGGCTAAAATTCCCATAGTACATTCTCCTGACCAGTTGCCTGGGAGCTGTTTTTGGGCAACTCGGTCTCCACACAGTCACCAGTGACCCCCTGGCAAGTTGCAGGTTGCGTTTATTCTTAGATATGTATTCGTGGTGGCTCTTCCCCATAAATAGTCAGCCCATTGTTGGTCTCCTACTCCCTCAGAGTAGTTACTTGCAGAATTTGTATCCCCACTATGGTTCAACTTAAGCTTTATGGTCGTCCAATTGTCTGTTTTGTTTTGAAAGGTGCCTAGATTCAGGCCTGATAAGTTATAATATATATAAGGCACAGTGTTATTAACCAATTGAAGTGTAAAAGGTGTTCCTTCCATAGTGACATTCTCCTGTGTACATTGATATGACGTATTGAGTAGGCTATACGTATTCAGGTCTGTCCAGTTGCTTAAAGGAATACCTAACACTAGTGCATCAAATTGATCTGCTGTCCCACAAAGCCAACAACTTTTGATTTGGGTATAATTAACAATCCGCTTAAGAAGCATAACATATCCATTAGCGTTAAAAGCAGCATCAACCCCTATAATAGCGTTAAAAGCAACATTACCTCCTATGAACCACAATATACAGCTAATAACAGTAACACTTCTTCCTCCCATGTTTTCCTTCTGCAGGTTCACACTTTCCACAGCTAGGGTACCAGTTGCTTGCCTGCTATATCTGATTTATGCAAGTCTGCTTCCAGCCATGGTCTCGCCCATTTTGCTGGTACCCATCTGGTTCCGGTATCTGTAACGACATAGGCATACCCTTTTCCCCAAGATTTTAAGTCTGCTGGCCCTTCCCATGTCCCTGTGGTCCCATTTTTTACCATGACTTTGCATTGTCCTTGTTTTAGTTCTGCGAAATCTCCTTTTAATCCTGCTCCATGTTTTACCATTGGGGGCACCAGGCTGTCCTGTGGTAACCGCAGAAAGTTCAAAACATACAGTGCTTTATATAACCGTTCGTTGGGGGATAATCCCAATTCTCCCCCTTTTTGTTTGTGAAGTAGACGCTTCAACGTCTGATTTATGCACTCCACGATAGCTTGTCCTGTGGGAGTGAGGGATGCCCGTAAAATGTGCAATGCCCCATAAGCGAAAAAATCCTCTGTATTTTTAGAGATATAGCAGGGGCCATTGTCGGTTTTTACTTCCCGAGGGATGCCCAGAGCTGCCATCGCAGCCCGCATATGATGGATAAACTGGACAGCAACTTTAAGAGGAATTTGCACTTCCAGCCAGGTCGAGGTTTTGTTTTTGGCTTCAGCATCATTCACTATGCTGGGAATGTAAGTACGGTTTTCAGGAAGTGTACTTTGGAATGTGTGTAGGGGAGAAAAATGTGTTTCTTAAAAAGAAGACTATGAAATCAAACAGTGTACAGTCTCAAAGGAGTGTTGTATCTCCTGGGAGCTGCCTTCTAGGGTAAATGGAGCTCTTTAGCAAATATAAGAGAAGAGATTCTTCCCAGAGAAGCCCTGTAGGAATCGTCGAAAGGAGCAGGGGCTTAAGGTTTAGGGACAGAAGCCATTTTATTGAGCATCAGACCAAATATATATTCTCCGAGTATGTGAGCATACACTGTCCATGCACTCCCTCCCCCTGCCTCCAGCCAATTCCTTGACTCTATTGCTATCTGGATCCAATCCTGCTACCGGCTAGCAGGTAACCAACCAGAGATGGGCGTGCCCGGCCTGTGTTTTAGGTTTCTCTATCTGCTAATCTGTTATTCCTAACTTTCACAGTTTCTCACTCCTAACTTTCACCATTCCCACAGCGTCCCACAGTTTCTCATGGTTTCTCAGTTTCCCACAAAGCCCCATTTTCTTCAGGAGTCATAAGGTTTTAGAGATATTTATGTCATTATCTGTCATCACTGTATTGGAGTTCCAGTCTTAAAATAGTCCTTTATGAAGTGAAAGCCCTGTATGCATTGTAAAGCCCTGATGGAGAATCTAGTGGCTTATGTTTAGCTGTCAGGAGTCCACTGATACTGATAAAAGTCACTAATTTATTTCAAGAACTGAGGAATCCAGTGAGAGCAACTAGATGGTAAACATTTTGAAAATGAGAACACTTATTTACATATTTAAATGTGAAAGCCCCTTGATTTAGGGCCAGTATATAACTTTACTGCCACGAGTCCTGAATGCATTGGCCCAAATATATTGAATTGATTGGAATTCATTCATGTAGCAAGAACAAATGAGGTTGGGTCACTGCAGTATGTGATTTAGTAGTCTAATTCCCCAACTGTTGACTACATTATTCCTTAAAAAGTTCATTATTACAAAGCTTAACACAACATAGAAAGGAGAATAGTAGGCTGGAGATGAGAAAGGGAGCAAGAAAAACAATGGGATGCATGGCAGCAAGCAGAATGGAAGTCTTTTCAAAGGGAAGAGAGAGAGCATGGAGGAAAGAGTAAAGTGTAAACCAAAAGTAAATGAAGCATCATCATCGTGAAAATACAGAACAAGAAATGTGAATGTCTCAGTGTTATGCTGCAGATCTCGAAAGGAAGGGCTCTGGAGCGGACGCTCGTGCCTTGTCTAGAGGCGAACACCTTGTCTAGAGGTGAACAACTGCGGCAAAAGTTGCCGAACGAGAAAGAGTAGAGAGCGAGAAGCAGCCCCAGCGCCGACTCCCGTGGAGGCAGTGCTGAGCTCCGGGCCAGAGGTGGCTCTGACTCAGCAGGGGCGGAGCCAGCAGGGCAGGCGGGATTTCAAAAGCTGCCCCCAGGGAGCGCGAGTGACCAGGAGTGTGGTGCCGGTGTGGCAGTTAGTTAGGCAGGGAGTCTCCTCCCAGGTGTGGAAAAGAATTCTCTCCACAGACTCTTCCACCAGCGGGAGATCAGGTGAAGCCATGGTCTCCACTCGGCAGAGAGCTTCCACCAGGAAGACTGTGGCGACACAGACTGAACCACCACAGAAACATGCAGTGGTCCAGGGTTTTTAGCTGTGGGGAATGTCTGAGCCTCTCCATGTTACCGGGGAGTAGTGAAAACACAGCCTGCCTTAGGTGTGAGCAGGTGGACGACCTGCTCAGCCTGGTGGTGGAGCTAAAGGAGGAGGTAGAAAGGCTGAGAGCCATCAGGGAAAGTGAAAAAGAAATAGACTGGTGGAGCTGTGTTCTGCAGTCTTCCCAGGAAAGCCGCTCAAGAGAACCCCCCCAATTCAGTCTGTAAATCCAGTACACTCTTGCCATAGGGCAGAGGGAGCAGAATTAGCAGTATTAAGGGACGATCAACAATGGAAACAGGTCCCTACTCGAGGTGGCAAGAGAACCCTTCCACAGCCCGCCTCACCTCCACCAGTGACCACGTCCAACAGGTACGAGGCCCTGGAACTAAGGGATCAGATAGAGGAGGTCATGAACCAAGGCCCATCTAGGGGGCTGTCTACAGAGAGGCAGTCACGTCCGCGCCCTGAGGCTGCTCCCCCTAAGGAGAAGAGGAGCACCCAGAAGAAGTGGTGGGTGATCGTCATGGGTGACTCCCTGCTGCAGGGCACGGAGGCACCGATATGTAGACCGGACCCCTTATCCAGAGAGATCTGCTGCTTGCCAGGGGCCCAAATAAAGGATGTTACAGAAAGGCTCCCAAGGCTTGTCCAGGAGTCTGACTATTACTCCCTGGTCCTGTTTCATGTGGGCACAAATGATGCCATGGGGGAACTGAGGGATATCAAGCGAGATTTCAGAGCCCTAGGGATGGCCGTCAAAGGTATGGGAGCCCAGGTTGTGTTCTCCTCTATCCTACCAACGAGGGGAATGGATTCAAGGAGGAGAAGGCGGATATGGCAGATTAACAACTGGCTGTGCCGCTGGGCTTGGCAACAGGGTTTTGGCTGCTATGACCATGGGACTCTCTTTTATGACCACCAGCTAGTGGGGAGTGATGGGAACCATCTCAGGAAGAGGGGCACACATCTCTTTGCCAAAAGGCTGGCCAACCTGGTTAGGAGGGCTTAAAACTATACGAGAAGGGGGAAGGGGAGTGTCACACAGACACAGCAATCAGTATCACACAGCCAAGGTCAGATGGTGTCCAGCAGGAGTATGGTAGTGGGGAAGTGAGGATAGGATATGATTATAGAGGGTCCTCTTTCACCCCTCCTGAGGAACTTGCAGGCTCGATCACTTCCCTGAAAGGCCTGTACGCCAATGCGCGAAGCATGGGGAATAAGCAGGACAAACTGGAGATCTGTGTGCAGTCCCAGCGTCATGATCTCATTGGAATCACAGAGACATGGTGGGATAGCTCACATGACTGGAATGTTGCTGTGGAAGGCTATGTGCTCTTTAGGAAGGACAGGCTGGGAAGGCGAGGTGGTGGAGTTTCTCTTTATGTGAGAGAGCAACTGGAATGCATGGAGCTCAACCTGGGGGTGGATGGTAAGCGAGTTGAGAGCCTGTGGGTAAGGGTTAAAGAGCAGGCTAATTTGGGAGACACTGTGGTGGGTGCCTGCTACAGGCCACCTGACCAGGATGAGGAGGTTGATGAGGCCTTCTATAGTCAGCTGGATATTGCCTCATGGTCACAGGCCCTGGTTCTCGTGAGGGACTTCAACTACCCCGACATCAACTGGAAGGATAACACAGCCAGGCGCAAACAGTCCTGGAGGTTCCTGCAGTGCGTTGACGATAACTTTTTGACACAGGTTGTGGAGGAGCTGACGGGCCCCCTGGGAGAAATACAGGAATGTAGTCAGGGAATGCAGAGATGCGACAAGGAAAGCAAAGGAACGGTTGGAACGCAATCTGGCAAGGGATGTTAAAAATAACAAGAAAAACTTCTTCAAATATATTAACAGCAAAAGCAAGATCAGGGAAAACGTGGGTCCTCTGGTGAACGGAATGGGCACCCTGGTTACAAATAACACAGAAAAAGCAGAGTTGCTGAATGCCTTCTTTGCTTCGGTGTTTACCAAGGGCAGCCCTTTAGAGCCCCAGGCCCTAGGGACAAGAGAAGAAGCCTGGAGAGAGGAAGACTCGCCCTGGGTAGAGGAAGATTGGGTCAGAGAGCACCTAAGGAACCTCGATACCCACAAATCCATGGGCCCTGATGGGATGCACCCCAGAGTTCTGCGGGAACTGGCGGATGCCATAGCTAAGCCATTCTCCATCATCTTTGAAAGATCCTGGAGAATGGGGGAGGCACCGGAAGACTGGAAGAAGGCCAATGTCATGCCAGTCTTCAAAAAAGGCAAGAAGGAGGACCCAGGCAACTACAGGCCAGTGAGCCTCACCTCCGTCCCTGGAAAAGTGATGGAATGGCTCATATTAGCCATCGTCTCCAGGCACACGGAGGACAAGGAGGTGCTCAAGAGTAGTCAGCATGGATTCACCAAGGGGAAATCATGCTTGACTAACCTGATAGCCTTCTATGATGGAATGACCAGCTGGATAGATGAGGGGAGAGCAGTGGATGTCATCTATCTTGACTTCACCAAGGCTTTTGACACCGTCCCTCACAACATCCTCCTGGGCAAGCTCCGGAAGTGTGGGATAGATGAGTGCACAGTGAGGTGGATTAGGAACTGGCTGGATGGCAGAGTTCAGAGGGTGGTGATCAGCAGTGCAGAGTCTAGTTGGAGGCTTGTAGTTAGCGGTGTCCCCCAGGGGTCAGTCCTTGGTCCAGTCCTGTTCAATTTATTCATCAATGACCTGGATGAAGGCACAGAGTGCTCCCTCAGCAAGTTTGCTGATGACTCGAAACTGGGAGGAATAGCCAATACCCCAGAGCGCTGCGCTGCCATCCAGAGGGACCTGGATATACTGGACAACTGGGCGGTGAAAAACCCCATGCAATTCAACAAGGGAAAGTGCAAGGTCCTGCACCTGGGGAGGAATAACCCCAGACACCAGTACAGGGTGAGGACCGACCTTCTGGAGAGCAGCTCTGCAGAGAGGGACAAGTTGACCATGAGGCAGCAGTGTGCCCTCGTGGCCAAGAAGGCCAATGGGATCCTGGGGTGCATTAAGAAGAGCGTCTCCAGCAGGTCGAGGGAGGTGATCCTGCCCCTCTGCTCAGCCCTGGTGAGGCCACATCTGGAGTATTGTGTCCAGTTCTGGGCTCCACAGTACAAGAGGGATGTGGAGCTGCTGGAGAGAGTCCAGCGCAGGGCCACAAGGATGATCAGGGGCCTGGAACATCTGCCCTATGAGGAGAGGCTGAGGGAGCTGGGCCTGTTCAGCCTGGAGAAGAGAAGGCTGAGAGGGGATCTAATCAGTGTCTATAAGTACCTCAAGGGAGGGAGTGCAGAGGATGGTGCTGGTCTCTTTTCAGTGGTAGCCACTGATAGGACTAGAGGTAATGGCCACAAACTGAAGCACCAAAAGTTCCACAGGAACTTAAGGAAAAATTTCTTGACAGTGAGGGTGACAGAGCACTGGAACAGGCTGCCCAGAGAGGTTGTGGAGTCTCCTTCTCTGGAGATCTTCAAAACCCGCTTGGACGCAGTCCTGTGCCATGTGCTCTAGGTGACCCTGTGTGTGCAGGGGTGTTGGACTAGATGACCTCTAGAGGTCCCTTCCAACCCTAAGCATTTTATGATTCTATGATATCCTGATGACCTATTCTGACTTGTGACTGTCCGTTTCTCTGATCTTCTGCTGCCACTTCAGCTCTGGTACAATGGATTGCTGGAGAGCATCTGGATCCGATGAGATGGTTTCTCCTGGAGACCCTCATTTGAGGAGTTTGCTAAAAGGTTTGTTAAACCTTTAGAAAGTTCCATGTTAAATATTGTCAGAAAAGTGACCCTAGTAACTGTAATTGGGCAGAGAATAAAATTATCTTTAAAGTTTACGTGCCTAAGACTACAGGGTTGTTTGCTATGGAAGACTGAGAAAGACACTGGTTTATTGTTATTTGCTGTGTGTGTGTTAAATGGATTAGCATATCAAGCATATATGACTCTTACCTTACTGAATTGGTTTGTTTTTGACAGATATAGAATTCTTCTAGTTAAACCAGATGTGTCTCTCAAAGAAAGGTAAGAATCCTACTCCTTTCATGTGCAATCCATTGTTAGTCCCTTTTGTTTTTCAGAAACATTTGCTCTCGGGATAGCATAGCAAACTGAGTAAAAAGAACAAAGTGAGGATGTATTTTTGCACTGATGGGGACCATAAATACCTAGACAAAGATAGTTAGGGTTTTATAAATCATTTAGTACAATGGTGAATGAGATCTTTTGTGGATTATTTTATGTATAGTCTTTCTATCCTGTGGAAGGAGAACTGGTAAATGGACTCAGTTTCAAGGATTAGTTAGGATGTCCACTGTACTGAATTGGACATGAATTCAGTGCAGTCTCTCCAGGTTCTTTCCTGATGATTTGAAAAGACTAAGTTGAAGACAGGGTTGACTAAGCAGCCAGCACTGAATGTCTCACAAGCTAAAGAGCATATATCTCTGGTCTAAGAACTTGCTATGTATACAGCCACAACATACCCACAGCAACTGGTGTTTTTTTTTTTTTTTTTTTTTGTACCTTCCACAACATTTAAAATGTAAATGTCTTTCCAGCTCTGTAGTCTGTTCCTACAGTCAGCTTTCCCCTTCCAACATCTAGGGCAGCAACTTCTCACCTCCTTCTCTCCTTCACTGTTCCAGTCCTTCCTTCCTGTTGCAGTCAACTGTGAGACACACACGCACACCCACACACACACACACACACACACACACATGTTACTGAATGTGATCAGTGACAAAGGTCAAAGAATATAACACAGAAGTTTTAAGGCATTTTATACACCTAAAAACACTGTCCACAGCATTTGCTTTGGGTGAAAAAATGACTTTTGCACTTTTTTTTTTTGTCTCTTTTAGCTGTTTGGAGATACTGCAAAGTAGAGACATGACAGACTGGATGTGTGGGTAGGTGTGGATTGCTGCTGTAGGGATTGGGGGGGTCTGAACTGCAAAGACTTCATCCATGTAGACTGTTATCTGGCTCCCTTTGAGGAAGAAGCTATGGCTGTATGAAGGATCTGTTCATGCATGATAGGATGCAAGTTCAGACAAACATTGTTTCTCAGTGTTTCTTTCTCTCTTCAACCCACAGAATATCACGACTCTTCTTTAAATATTGGCAAAGGGAACAGCTGGCAAAGTAACTGTAAAGAGCAGCAGTTGCCATACAGAAAGGTGAGCACTGGGGCGGAACAGACCCTCAACTCTGATCTCATACCAGAGAGTGAGGGCTGCCTTGTGAGTGGTGTTAAGCTGAAGAGACTGTCACTGAAAGTGAAGCAGATCTCAATCCTACTTTCAGAGACAGGCAGAATGGTGTGTTTTTTTTTGTTTTTTTGTTTTTTTTTTGGGAGGGAGGTAGTCTATGCCTTGGCAGTCTGTTTCTACAGAGCCGGGTGCTGTGGGCAGCCTGGTACTTTCCTCTGCACAGGCCCTATGAGGACTAAGATAACCAGGAGGAGGCAGCTTCCACCCAGCCTGATTTTTCTGCTGTGCTTCTCTTCAGTCCTGTGCCCAAAGCTGAAACATCTGAGAAACTTTCAATTGCACGCCACACAGTGCAGCAAACATCAGACTGTCACATGCTGTTCCTTGCTCTCGTCTGTGGGCAACATGAGTGGGTAGTGTCCTTAAGAAGAAACAGAGGATGCTGCTTTCACCTGATGCAGGATAATGTAATGTCTCTAATGCTGTTGGTGAATGTGTGAGGGCTGCTTATGTGTAAGGTCATCAAGGAAATCCTGACTCCTGCACAGTTGAGCTCTGTTTTTACTCAGTAGTGGCCCAAAGGAGAGGAATGGTTAACAGTGACCCTTGTGTGATACTTTGTTCTTTAGGTAACTTGTGCCTTAGCATTAGAGGTGGGATCAGATCTGTGATTTGATCCTCAAAATCTCTGATCAGACAGGTCAGGGAGTAGAAAACAGTTCTGACATGGTTTTGAGTGCATGTTAGTAGCAGTTCAAGTAGACTTCAAGCATTGAAGGCTTTGCACAGGGCAAAGGAATATCGCTTCCACTTGGGAGCGACAAGATATCATTAGCATTTTTTTCTCTAATCGCAGCTTTTCTCTGAACAGCTTTCAGGGGATTCAGCTGCAGGAAGAGGTACCTGAAGCTTGTGGCTGAACTGAAAGCTCAGGCACTATGGCTACAGGAGGAGGCAGAGAAAGAGAATCTGACAGCTGGAGATGGAAACAGAAGCCCAAAGTGAGTTGCTTCCACTCCCACTATGCTAGTATGGGGCCACTTTTGTGATGATCTCTTCAAAGTACTTTAAATTGCTGACCATGGTGGCATGTCCTTGGTCCTTGTGGAGCTGAAAGTTCTACTTATGTGGCCCATTTGACAGTGAGGTTTTCTATGTGAGGAAAGAGAAAATGAAGGTCATTTACCTGACTGTGTTGGGAGGAATGCCAGGCTGGGCCTTTCCCATCTGCTCAGTGGGAAGCATTTTGTATCCCTGCTTTGTGATTTTTTTTTTTTGTCATTTCTTCTTGTAGCATGTGGAGTGGGAGTTGACAGTGGACTTGAGGCCATGTTCTTTGCCTCTTTTGTCCCTTCCCAGCCTCAGGAGCCTGGCTGAGGAGAGATAGGAAAGGACTGAGCTCCACTTATTTTCTTGGTGGTCCCTCTTCCTACTGTTGCTATAGTGTGTGCTGGAAAGACAGAACATATCCTGTTCTGTCTGCATGTCTGTTCCTACGCTGGGCATATGAAGGACAGATCCCATTGATCTTGGATCCCAGATTTCATCTAACTGTTCCTCTTGTTCCAGAAAGAGTCTCCCTGCCAGTTCCTCTACCATGAAAGAGATGCTCTCAGCCTTCTCCTTGTCCTGCAGCTGATATGCCACCACAGCCCCCAGTTCCACAACCATGCAGCAAACTCACAGAGGTAGCAATACAAGCTCTGTCTGGGGTCACTTAGCCATGTGTGCTATTTTCCTGCACCTTCTGCTTATGCATATTATCTTGCATGCGGTCACAGGAGAACACTGTATTTATCAGAGATGAGAGCGCCCTTTCCTAGTGTGGTTAGTGAAAAAAAAATTTTCAGTGCCTTTGAGGAACCGAAAGCAGAGTCTGATGACTGGTGATCTTGTCCTAACTGCAGGGCCTCAGGAATGGGATCTACCAAAGTGATCTCTTCTAGGGGCCTTGCCTCTGACCTTGCTTTCATACCCACTTTCCTGTGTCCCCATTTTCAGTCCACTCCTTTTGATAATTTCCTGCACCCTCCTGGGCCTCGCCCCATTCTGGGGACAGAGGAACAGACTGGAAAAGAGGCAAAAATGAGGAAACTCAAGAGAGGACCAACTCTCCGTTGGTTCAGACAGACACAGGCCCAGAAAGTTATACAGGACAATGGAGCCTTTCCCAGCTGGTGGTATGGGGATGATCAGCAGGAGGCGAGTATGTTGGGATGAACACACTGGTCACAGCTGGGGCTGGGACAAACAGGCAGAAGCTGCTGTGTCCTTAGGAAGAGAGGTTGGAGTCCCATGGATTTGCTTCCATAAAGAAACTGAGGACATGCAGGACTTGTCACTCCTAGGTTGTGAGCTTCAAACCATTAAAGGGAGCTTGGAGCTCCTTGCCACACGATATGAATGCTGAAACTTTATGTGGGCCCAAGGAAAGGCAGTGCAAGCTCATGGAAAAGAAATCTGCTGTGGGTTCTTAAATACAGACCCTGTGCAGGGAAGGGAAGCTGGGAAAGTACTTGAAGGGGATGAAGGTGGACTTTTGGGCTGACTCATTATGGGTGTTCTCACATTTCTCAGTTGCTGTTCTTACAGCAGAGGAAGGCAGAATTCAATATAAATTTATTAAAAAGCCTATAAAGAGAGGCTTTCATGAGTATCCAATGGCAAGATTCGCAAAGCCTCCAGGTATGGGAGGAGGCGGGGTTTTGTGGATGCCTCTGCCTAAGTAAGGAAATTGTAGCAAAGGTGGAATTAACATAGAATCATAGAATCATAGAATGCTTAGGGTTGGAAGGGACCTCTAGAGGTCATCTAGTCCAACCCCCCTGCATATGCAGGGACACCTAGAGCACGTGGAACAGGACTGCATCCAAGCGGGTTTTGAAGATCTCCAGAGAAGGAGACTCCACAACCTCTCTGGGCAGCCTGTTCCAGTGCTCTGTCACCCTCACTGTTAAGAAATTTTTCCTTAAGTTCCTATGGAATTTTTGGTGTTTCAGTTTCCGGCCATTTCCTCTAGTTCTGTCAGTGGCCACCACTGAAAAGAGACCATCACCGTCCTCTGCACTCCCTCCCTTGAGGTATTTATATACACTGATTAGATCCCCTCTCAGCCTTCTCTTCTCCAGGCTGAACAGGCCCAGCTCCCTCAGCCTCTCCTCATAGGGCAGATGTTCCAGGCCCCTGATCATCCTTGTGGCCCTGCGCTGGACTCTCTCCAGCAGCTCCACATCCCTCTTATACTGTGGAGCCCAGAACTGGACACAATACTCCAGATGCGGCCTCACCAGGGCTGAGTAGAGGGGCAGGATCACCTCCCTCGACCTGCTGGAGACGCTCTTCTTAATGCAGCCCAGGATCCCATTGGCCTTCTTGGCCACGAGGGCACACTGCTGCCTCATGGTCAACTTGTCGTCCACCATGATGCCCAGGTCTTTCTCTGCAGAGCTGCTCTCCAGAAGGTCGGTCCCCAGCCTGTACTGGTGTCTGGGGTTATTCCTCCCCAGGTGCAGAACCTTGCACTTGGCCTTGTTGAATTGCATGAGGTTTTTCACTGCCCAGTTGTCCAGTCTGTCCAGGTCCCTCTGGATGGCAGCGCAGCCCTCTGGGGTATCGGCTACTCCTCCCAGTTTCGTGTCATCAGCAAACTTGCTGAGGGAGCACTCCGTGCCTTCATCCAGGTCATTGATGAATAAATTGAACAGGACTGGACCAAGGACTGACCCCTGGGGGACCCCGCTAGCCACAGGCCTCCAACTAGATTCTGCACCGCTGATCACCACTCTAACATCCCCTAGGTTGGGAGAGACATCCACAATACCCAGTCTTCCTGTGGAGGCATTTAAGGGATTGTGAATTCCCAAGCTTTTTTTTTTTTTTTTTTGCCTTTTTTTTTTCTTTTTTTAACCTTTATTTAAATGCCTAAAATTATGCTACTGTGTATGCCTCTCATGTTACTCTTGGCTGAGTCAAACATGTTTTTTTTCCAAGCAGTGTGACAAGCAGTGAAATGCTGATTATACCAATGATCAGATAACAGCAAGATAGTGAGGTTAGAAGGTAGATGCCAAAGTTTCTAGCTACAGTTTCCCCTGCGTAGAAATTAGTTAATGGTGTTACATACCTGCTAACTGCCAGTGCCCCCTTATTTAGGGGGCACTGCTGCCAAATGGGCCTGCCATTCAAACATCCTTTGTGGGAAAGTGAGAAACCATGAGAAACTGGGAAGCTGTGGGAATGGTGAAAGTTAGGAATAAGAGATTAGCAGATAGAGAAACCTAAAACACAGGCTGGACGCACCGATCTCTGGTTGGTTACCTGCTGGCCATTAGCAGGATTGGACCCAGCTAGCACTAGAGTCAAGGAATTGGCTGGAGGCAGGGGGAGGGAGCGCGTGGAGAGTGTATGCTCACATACTCGGAGAATATATGTTTGCTCTGATGCTCAATAAAATGGCTTCTGGCCCTAAACCTTAAGCCCCTGCTCCTTCAATGCTCCCACAAATGGCACCTGAACAGGGACCGAGATAGGTGAACGGGGAAGATAGATAGTGCGGTGGAGAAAACTCGACAGGACGCATGAAGGACAACATCTACGCGGCAGCAACTGATAAACGGTAACGAAGCTCTGAACCACAGGGGAGTGCGAGCCTTGGAAGCTCCGGCACTGGGAAGTGCACTGCTCTGAGGGTGGAGGGATGCACTGCTCCTGAGCGTGAAGGAAGTGCTGCTTGAATACCAACCAGATCATCTAGTCCAACCCCCCCCTGCACACGCAGGGTCACCTAGAGCACGTGGCACAGGACTGCGTCCAAGCGGGTTTTGAAGATCTCCAGAGAAGGAGATTCCACAACCTCTCTTGGCAACCTGTTCCAGTGCTCTGTCACCCTCACGGTTAAGAAATTTTTCCTTAAGTTCCTGTGGAACTTTTGGTGTTTCAGTTTGTGGCCATTACCTCTAGTTCTGTCGGTGGCCACCACTGAAAAGAGGCCAGCACCATTCTCTTCACTCCCTCCCTTGAGGTACTTATATACGCTGATCAGGTCTCCTCTCAGCCTTCTCTTCTCCAGGCTGAACAGGCCCAGCTCTCTCAGTCTTTCCTCATAGGGCAGATGTTCCAGGCCCCTGATCATCCTTGTAGCTCTGGGGGACACCGCTAGCTACAGGCCTCCAACTAGATGCTGCACTGCTGATCACCACCCTCAGGACTGTGCCATCCAGCCAGTTGTTAATCCACCTCCGTGTCCACTCAGCCAACCCACACTGCCGGAGCTTGCCCAGGAGGACCCTGTGAGGGACAGTGTCAAAAGCCTTGCTGAAATCCAGATATATGATATCCACCGCTCTCCCCTCATCTACCCAGCTAGTCATTCTATCATAGAAGGCTATCAGGTTAGTCAAGCATGATTTCCCCTTGGTGAACCCATGCTGACTACGTCTGAGCACCTTCTTGTCCTCCACATGTTTGGAGACAACAGCCAGGATGAGCTGCTCCATGACTTTTCCAGGGGTGGAGGTGAGGCTGACTGGCCTGTGGTTGTCTGGGTCCTCCTTCTTGCCATTTTTGAAGACTGGCATGACATTGGCTTTCTTCCAGTCTTCTGGCACCTCCCCCGTTCTCCAGGACCTTTCGAAGATGATGGAGAGTGGCTTAGCAATGACATCCGCCAGCTCCCTCAGCACTCTGGGGTGCATCCCATCAGGGCCCATGGATTTATGGATGTCAAGTTTCCCTAGGTGCTCTCTGAGCCAATCTTCCTCTACCCAGGGCAAGTCTTCCTCTCTCTGGGCACCTTCTCTGGTTTCTAGGGTCTGGGATTCCTGAGGGCTGCCCTTGGTAAACACTGAAGCAAAGGCATTCGCTAACTCTGCTTTTTCAGTGTCTTTCGTAACCAGGGCACCCATGCTGTTCACCAGCGGACCCATGTTTTGCCTAATCTTCCTTTTACCAATGATATATTTGAAAAAGCTGCTCTTATTATTTTTAACATCTCTTGGCAGATTTAATTCCAATTGTGCCTTGGCTTTCCTTGTCATATCCCTGCATTCCCTGGCAACATTCCTATATTCCTCCCAAGTAGCCTGTCCTTTTTTCCACATTCTGTATAGTGCCTTTTTCTGTTTGACTTTTGCCAGCAGCTCCTTGCTCATCCACGCAGGTCTCCTGCCCCCTCTGCCTGACTTCTTACTCAAAGGGATGCACCGCTCCTGAGCGTGGAGGAAGTGCTGCTTGAATACTGAGCAGCTCTCTTGGGCCTCCCTTCCTTCCAGAGCCCTAGCCCATGGGATTCTTCTGAGGCAGTCTCTGAAGAGGCCAAAGTTGGCCCTCCTGAAGTCCATGGTTGCAAGGCTACTTACAGCCCTGCCTTCTCATTGGATCCTGAACTCCACCATCTCATGGTCACCGCAGCTGAGGCTACCCCCCACCTTCACATCTCCAACAAGTACCTCTCTATTTGTTAGTACGAGGTCCAGTAGCCCACCTCTCCTCGTCGGCTCCTCCACAATCTGTGTTAAAAAGTTATCATCGACGCTCTGCAGAAGCCTACAGGTCTGTTTGCGCCTGGCTGTGTTGTCTTTCCAGTTGATGTCAGGGTAGTTGAAGTCCCCCATGAGAACCAGAGCCTGTGACCATGAGGCAACATCCAGCTGACTATAGAAGGCCTCATCAACCTCCTCATCCTGGTCAGGTGGCCTGTAGCAAATGCCTACCACAGTGTCTCCCACATTAGCCTGCCCTTTAACCCTTACCCACAGGCTCTCAACTCGATCATCATCCACCCCCAGGTTGAACTCCATGCATTCCAGTTGCTCTCTCACACAAAGAGCAACTCTACCACCTCGCCTTCCCAGCCTGTCTTTCCTAAATGGAAGGAAGGCTATGTGCTCTTTATAATCAATTTTCCTTTCCTTTTCCTGTTTTAGTTTGACTGTATAGGAATTCTTTTGTGTCAGATTTTCAGTTCTGCAAGAAAGACTAATCCTGTATGTAGTTGACACAGTGTTGAAAGAAATTTTCCTGGGTTTTGATTTTTTAAACCCATTAACAATCACCATTTTCCCAGCACTATACACTTTTGAAAATGTTTCCATTAAATATTCCATTCCAATATTAATAAAATAATAAACTCTTTATTATCCTTCTGCTTATAACTTGATGTCTTAACATCAAAATAATCTCTAATAAAATTATACATAGTATTTAACTATATGAAACCAAGTCGTCATGTGCATGAGCCTAGTAACAAAACTAGATGTGAGTGTAGATGTTTCTACAATCTCATTTGGAGTTGTAATGTCTTTTTGGAGCCATAGAGTAATAAATAATTTACAAGCTAATGGCTTCCCCCTCTCCCTAGTAACCATGCTTAAAACTGGAAACATTTCATCTGGTCTGGATTTGTAAAACTTTTGGTGTGAAGAAGATTTTACCTGTCTTTCCGAGTGTGTGTGTTTCTGTAGAAGATGATACCTTAATAAAACAGTTTCTGATACAATCTTTGCATTATGACAGTTATCATATGGTTAATCAGAAATAAAATGAGAAAGGTCTATACAAAGATCTTGACATGGGCAGAAGGCTAAACCTTCCCAACCACCTGTGCTCGAAGGGGCTCTCCCTGCTGGAGGAATTCCTGTGTCCCCTGCAGTGGCCTTGTCCTTGCTGTAGCATCCCCACTACTGAGACTCAACCCCCAGCTGCTGGGAGTCTATGGACAGAGGGAGGCAAAGCACAGGGACAAAACCAAGCAGGTTTCCATCCTCCTCTTCCATGTCATCATCTTATGGAGAAAGCATAGCTTTTGGAAATCCCGCTCCAGGCTGTAAAAATCATGATGCAGATTCTAGAAAGGGAGGATACTGAGGTCCACATTTAGAAGGCACTTACATATGTGCCCTGGTTGATGTTTGTGAGTCTGTAGGACTTTTGACTTTTTTTTTTCTTTTTTTTCTTTTTTTTTCTCACTATGAGGCATATATATATATTTTTTCTACGCTTCTGGTTCAGTGTCAGAATTTCATTTCTGTGCATATTTCTGCACAGCAGGGCATTCTCTTTTCTCACCCCCTCACTCTCCCAAGTTTGGTGATCAAACTGTAGAAGCTTCTAATTTAGTGTTTATATTTGGAAAAACAGCTTAGAACTAAAGCAAGTGATTTTTTTTTTAAAGGACAGTTGTTCCTTGTGGGTAGGGGATAGTGGGGATAAAATTTACTCGCTACTTACTAGATATGGTCCCAGAAACTGCAGTTAGTTATTAATTCTATAGTAGAAATCAACCTGATCCACCAGGTGTCGGGGAGGGTAACATGCAGGAGAGCAAGCATATACATAATTTGACATTTGACAAATGTACTTAAAATTGCATATTGATGACCTGTGTCATTTATACCCAATTGCATACTTGGAATTAAGAAAATAAGACCTATTGTCCTACAGCTTCTTTCAGTCTGCTCCCATGAGACCATCCCTTTTATAGTTTCTAGTTTCTACCTAAATCTCACTGATCCATTGCCTGGATCTGCAATTGGATTTACTTGGATCTGCAGCTGCTGAAAATGCTCCTCGCAGAAAAGAAATCCAAGGCCACAGGGTGAGAACACCCATTTTTCATAAGCTGCCACCTACCACTGATTTATACATTACTTTTTTTTTTAGCATTGATATATATATATAATGTGAAAAGAAGAGGAAAAAAGTCATTAATATTCTTAAAGCTAATGCCCTTGTTTGTGGCATACTGACAGTGTGGAGCTGTGAAACAGTTATAGGAATGAACTCTTAAGATACTATACAAAGATACTAAGGGTCTAGAATAGCCAATTGTGTATACAACTTCACCTATACTAGTGGTACAGGGATTATAACAACTGTGTTCTGGCCCGGAGAACATGGAAGGAAATCCAAACCTGTATAAAGGATCTGGAAAGAGCCCGATTATATTTTTTTTCCCTGTATGTATCTTTTTAGAACAGGAAAGTCCTGAAAAGCATGGCAAAATGAGAATTTTTTTCTTGTGTTGTAACATGAGCAAGTCCCAGCACTAAACATACTGTAGAAGTAGCAGCTACACAGATACAACATGATATTTAAACATTTTGTGCTTAATGTACTCCTCACATCTTTATCTTCTGAGTGTGGCAAAGTTCTCAGCAGCTGTGGTAAACCCAAAGTAACAGTAACACACATCATCCACAAGGTATGGTCTAACTCATGCATCCAGTTTTCCAGTGTAAAAAAAAAGGCATTTCCTTTCATCCCTCTTTATAAATATAGCATCCCCTCACCTTAGCTTTCCAAGTGCCAGTTGTAGTGTTTTGCCATGTGCAGACCTGCACCTACTCATGCTCCTTGAATATCAACCAAATACACTGAAACTCTGTGTTCTAACTCTGTAAATGCCAGTTAGATGGCTCTCACACGGCAGAGGAACAAAAACGATGGCAGCTCTTTGCCTCATGCAAACTTGAAGCCTCTCTTTGATCTCTGTTTCACTCAAACTACTTGATTCAATTGGGCTGTTTTTCCTGCTTCATAAATTTCCCATTCTCTTGCTCATCCCTGTTATGACGTATCCAGTAGGAATCTGTTGAGGAAGGGACTCGCTCCTACACTGAGCAGCAGGAGAAGGGTAAGGGAGAAGTAGGGGTAGTTTAGGTCAGACACATCTTGACTCTCTTTGCATAATACACTGTAGCAATACAAAACCAAATCATTTCCAAGTCAAAAAGCAGTGCCCTTATATCACTTCTTTGACCATTTCCTCTCCCCCCCCCGCCCCGCCATGATAAGGCATATTAGAAGGGCACAATTCAGTTGCTGCTGGTCTCTGCTGCTGTAAAACAGGGATCTACCCTTCACAATTTCCTAAGCTTGGGGACACTAGGTGAGAACTTGAGGTCAGTGATATAATTTTTTCTACATGTATAAAGTAACTCTGGACCTATGTTTTCAACTACTGATGTCTTTCAAGGACGATGTTCAGCTATCCCTTCATCTCTGGCAAGAGTCTAGGTACTGGATCATTTGGACACTGATCAAATGTCCAGATCAGATGAGATGCTGTTGTCTGCACCATTAGCTAGAGCATGCCTTAACATGCTAGCTCTATATGCCAGAAAGGTTTTTCCTGATAGCCTAGATACAATGCAGAGTGCAGGCTTGATGATATGGAATTACTGCAAGGAGGCCACTGTGAACTGAGAAAGCTACAGTATGGGCAGCACGGTTGGGGAAAAGCAAAGAGAAAACTGGGAAATTATATATATATATATATATATATATATATATATATAAAACATTGTCAGTGCATTTTTATATGGAACAAGTCTAAGGGGCTCTTTTTCAGTAGGCCAAGCTAAGGATGGGCTGCCTTCTGTAGCCTGGAGTCTCTGGGTGCTGCCCGTGGTTTGTAGTCTTCTCCAGATCCAAGATCTACTGTGTTGTGATAGTTTGTAAATTTCTGAGGTAATGGAAACTCCTCTGTTGATGAGCGAGTCCTGCGTCCAAACACCCTCTCTTGCAGCTCGGCAATGTCGTTTCTGATGTCTGCCATCATTAGCAACAGGAAGTCAAATGAGCCTGGTGGGCCCTGCAGTCACAAAGCAGGGTCATTAGTAATGTTGTACTTAACTCATAGTTATCAAAAATGTTGATATAATTACCCTTGCAGGGGTAATTCAGTAAAACATTGCTTCATATTGGTTGCCTGAAATAAAAGACCTCTCCTTGAGTCAATCTGCTCAGGAAACAATCTTCAGAAGGCAAATGTTTTTGTCAGACAGAGATAAAATACTTAGCTCTTTTGTTACTAAACATTTCCTTCACTGTATCTTTTCCCTAGCAGCATTTTAATAGCTCCCAGGAACAAAGGAGATAAATCTTGTAAATTGTTTCTTTTTAGCTGACTTCATAGTGAAATATAGTGTTCAATACTGGGATCACCCTGTTGCCCACCTTGCTAAAAATCCATTCTATCAATTAGAAAAGACTGTAAGAAGGAAAAATCTAAACAATTTCACTTGAAAATAGACTGTAAATTTCCACCCTTCTCCAGCTAACTTGCTCAAAGTCAATATCTTGCCAAGACCCCAGAGAGAGACTAAGGGTAGGTTTTTGAAAGGTTCCAGGTTTCAGGCTAAGAGTGATAATGTTGGGTGGACAGTACGAACTTGCACTCTGCATAGGATCTCATGCCACTGCCTTCTGACTGTGTCCCACCGCTGTTGCAGGGCAGAGACACACTTATTCCCTTCAGCGTGACACCCTGCAAGGGAGGAGATATGTAGGCAAATGGATTTGATGAAAACAGGATACTTACAGGTATCCCTTTTGGTCCTGGTGCTCCTCGCTCCCCCTGTAATCAATACCACCTCAGTTAGTTTGCTGTGGCTAAAGGAAACAGAAAAAGCACAGTTTGCCTTAGCAGACACTCTTACTGTCCCCAGGCCAAGAGGCCTCAGCTTACACTAACTCTGCTTGCTAAGAAAAAGAAGATCTTGAAAGTAGTCCCTAATCTCTCAGAGGTTTACAGACCTCTCTCACATTGAGAACCACTGTCCTGAAGTGCATTTTAAGGGAATGAGCGCCAGGATTTGCATGGCCAAACTCTTTGTAAGTGGATGTCTTGACTCCTTTTTTTTTTTTTTTTTTTTTTCCCAGCTGCAGTTCTGAGGCATTTTTATGTAGCCTTCATATCCAAAACCCCTGTCCTAGCGAATTGCAGTATCCAGGTTTATGGGCACTGCAAAGCGTATGCTTGGCCAAGCTCTGACTGTTTTTAACTTCATGTAAGACTTGACTATTTCATCTGATCAAAATAGATAACAGATGTCTCTTTGAATGAAACAGAGACAAAATCCAGAGTACTGGAACTTTTGCTCTCTGTGCTTTACAGTCATGGGGAAATAAAGATTATCTTCATGGGCAAAATGCATTTTCTTTGCTAACAGGATTTAAAGACCTGGCCCAACAACAGCACTACTGTTTGCAGAAGTCGGAAACAATAAAGCTACTATTAAAAATAACTCTGCTACAATTACATGATGCATTACACCTGCTGGAAAAATGCTAAGTAAACAGGCAATGTTGAGATTTTGCAGACCTACTCTGGTGGGCCATTGTGAGGATAATGGGTGAAAACCATTTATGAGGCCTTCTATAGTCAGCTGGATGTTGCCTCACGGTCACAGGCCCTGGTTCTCATGGGGGACTTCAACTACCCCGACATCAACTGGAAGGACAACACAGCCAGGCACAAACAGTCCTGGAGGTTCCTGCAGTGCGTTGACGATAACTTTTTGACGCAGGTTGTGGAGGAGCCAACGAGGAGACGTGGGCTACTGGACCTCGTACTAACAGATAGAGAGGGACTTGTTGGAGATGTGAAGGTGGGGGGTAGCTTCGGCTGCAGTGACCATGAGTTGGTGGAGTTCAGGATGCAATGAGGAGGTGGCAGGGCTGTAAGTAGCCTTGCACCCATGGACTTCAGGAGGGCCAACTTTGGCCTCTTCAGAGACCACCTCAGAAGAATCCCATGGGCTAGAGCTCTAGAAGGTAGGGGGGCCAAGCTGGTTAGTTTTCAAGCGGCACTTCCTCCACGCCCATCAACAGTGCATCCCTTTGTGTTAAGAAGTCAGGCAGACGGAGCAGAAGACCTGCGTGGATGAGCAAGGAGCTTGTGGCAACACTCAAGCAGAAGGCGACGGTATACAGAACGTGGAAAAAAAGACAGACCCCCTGGGAGAAATACAGGAATGTAGTCAGGGAATGCAGAGATGCGACAAGGAAAGCAAAGGCACGGTTGGAACGCAATCTGCGAGGGGCCCAAATAAAGGATGTTACAGAAAGGCTCCCAAGGCTTGTCCAGGAGTCTGACTATTACTCCCTGGTCCTGTTTCATGTGGGCACAAATGATGCCATGGGGGAACTGAGGGATATCAAGCGAGATTTCAGAGCCCTAGGGATGGCCGTCAAAGGTATGGGAGCCCAGGTTGTGTTCTCCTCTATCCTACCAACGAGGGGAATGGATTCAAGGAGGAGAAGGCGGATATGGCAGATTAACAACTGGCTGTGCCGCTGGGCTTGGCAACAGGGTTTTGGCTGCTATGACCATGGGACTCTCTTTTATGACCACCAGCTAGTGGGGAGTGATGGGAACCATCTCAGGAAGAGGGGCACACATCTCTTTGCCAAAAGGCTGGCCAACCTGGTTAGGAGGGCTTAAAACTATACGAGAAGGGGGAAGGGGAGTGTCACACAGACACAGCAATCAGTATCACACAGCCAAGGTCAGATGGTGTCCAGCAGGAGTATGGTAGTGGGGAAGTGAGGATAGGATATGATTATAGAGGGTCCTCTTTCACCCCTCCTGAGGAACTTGCAGGCTCGATCACTTCCCTGAAAGGCCTGTACGCCAATGCGCGAAGCATGGGGAATAAGCAGGACAAACTGGAGATCTGTGTGCAGTCCCAGCGTCATGATCTCATTGGAATCACAGAGACATGGTGGGATAGCTCACATGCCTGGAATGTTGCTGTGGAAGGCTATGTGCTCTTTAGGAAGGACAGGCTGGGAAGGCGAGGTGGTGGAGTTTCTCTTTATGTGAGAGAGCAACTGGAATGCATGGAGCTCAACCTGGGGGTGGATGATAAGCGAGTTGAGAGCCTGTGGGTAAGGGTTAAAGAGCAGGCTAATTTGGGAGACACTGTGGTGGGTGCCTGCTACAGGCCACCTGACCAGGATGAGGAGGTTGATGAGGCCTTCTATAGTCAGCTGGATATTGCCTCATGGTCACAGGCCCTGGTTCTCGTGAGGGACTTCAACTACCCTGACATCAACTGGAAGGATAGCACAGCCAGGCGCAAACAGTCCTGGAGGTTCCTGCAGTGCGTTGACGATAACTTTTTGACACAGGTTGTGGAGGAGCTGACGGGCCCCCTGGGAGAAATACAGGAATGTAGTCAGGGAATGCAGAGATGCGACAAGGAAAGCAAAGGAACGGTTGGAACGCAATCTGGCAAGGGATGTTAAAAATAACAAGAAAAACTTCTTCAAATATATTAACAGCAAAAGCAAGATCAGGGAAAATGTGGGTCCTCTGGTGAACGGAATGGGCACCCTGGTTACAAATAACACAGAAAAAGCAGAGTTGCTGAATGCCTTCTTTGCTTCGGTGTTTACCAAGGGCAGCCCTTTAGAGCCCCAGGCCCTAGGGACAAGAGAAGAAGCCTGGAGAGAGGAAGACTCGCCCTGGGTAGAGGAAGATTGGGTCAGAGAGCACCTAAGGAACCTCGATACCCACAAATCCATGGGCCCTGATGGGATGCACCCCAGAGTTCTGCGGGAACTGGCGGATGCCATAGCTAAGCCATTCTCCATCATCTTTGAAAGATCCTGGAGAATGGGGGAGGCACCGGAAGACTGGAAGAAGGCCAATGTCATGCCAGTCTTCAAAAAAGGCAAGAAGGAGGACCCAGGCAACTACAGGCCAGTGAGCCTCACCTCCGTCCCTGGAAAAGTGATGGAATGGCTCATATTAGCCATCGTCTCCAGGCACACGGAGGACAAGGAGGTGCTCAAGAGTAGTCAGCATGGATTCACCAAGGGGAAATCATGCTTGACTAACCTGATAGCCTTCTATGATGGAATGACCAGCTGGATAGATGAGGGGAGAGCAGTGGATGCCATCTATCTTGACTTCACCAAGGCTTTTGACACCGTCCCTCACAACATCCTCCTGGGCAAGCTCCGGAAGTGTGGGATAGATGAGTGCACAGTGAGGTGGATTAGGAACTGGCTGGATGGCAGGGCCCAGAGAGTGGTGATCAGCGGTGCAGAGTCTAGTTGGAGGCTTGTAGTTAGCGGTGTCCCCCAGGGGTCAGTCCTTGGTCCAGTCCTGTTCAATTTATTCATCAATGACCTGGATGAAGGCACAGAGTGCTCCCTCAGCAAGTTTGCTGATGACACAAAACTGGGAGGAATAGCCAATACCCCAGAGGGCTGCGCTGCCATCCAGAGGGACCTGAACAGACTGGACAACTGGGTGGTGAAAAACCCCATGCAATTCAACAAGGGCAAGTGCAAGGTCCTGCACCTGGGGAGGAATAACCCCAGACACCAGTACAGGCTGGGGACCGACCTTCTGGAGAGCAGCTCTGCAGAGAGGGACAAGTTGACCATGAGGCAGTAGTGTGCCCTCGTGGCCAAGAAGGCCAATGGGATCCTGGGGTGCATTAAGAAGAGCGTCTCCAGCAGGTCGAGGGAGGTGATCCTGCCCCTCTACTCAGCCCTGGTGAGGCCACATCTGGAGTACTGTGTCCAGTTCTGGGCTCCACAGTACAAGAGGGATGTGGAGCTGCTGGAGAGAGTCCAGCGCAGGGCCACAAGGATGATCAGGGGCCTGGAACATCTGCCCTATGAGGAGAGGCTGAGGGAGCTGGGCCTGTTCAGCCTGGAGAAGAGAAGGCTGAGAGGGGATCTAATCAGTGTCTATAAGTACCTCAAGGGAGGGAGTGCAGAGGATGGTGCTGGTCTCTTTTCAGTGGTAGCCACTGATAGCACTAGAGGTAATGCCTGGAAACTGAAGCACCAAAAGTTCCACAGGAACTTAAGGAAAAATTTCTTAACAGTGAGGGTGACAGAGCACTGGAACAGGCTGCCCAGAGAGGTTGTGGAGTCTCCTTCTCTGGAGATCTTCAAAACCCGCTTGGACGCAGTCCTGTGCCACGTGCTCTAGGTGACCCTGTGTGTGCAGGGGTGTTGGACTAGATGACCTCTAGAGGTCCCTTCCAACCCTAAGCATTCTATGATTCTATGATATCCTGATGACCTATTCTGACTTGTGACTGTCCGTTTCTCTGATCTTCTGCTGCCACTTCAGCTCTGGTACAATGGATTGCTGGAGAGCATCTGGATCCGACGAGATGGTTTCTCCTGGAGACCCTCATTTGAGGAGTTTGCTAAAAGGTTTGTTAAACCTTTAGAAAGTTCCATGTTAAATATTGTCAGAAAAGTGACCCTAGTAACTGTAATTGGGCAGAGAATAAAATTATCTTTAAAGTTTACGTGCCTAAGACTACAGGGTTGTTTGCTATGGAAGACTGAGAAAGACACTGGTTTATTGTTATTTGCTGTGTGTGTGTTAAATGGATTAGCATATCAAGCATATATGACTCTTACCTTACTGAATTGGTGACCCTGCGTGTGCAGGGGTGTTGGACTAGATGACCTCTAGAGGTCCCTTCCAACCCTAAGCATTCTATGATTCTATGATTCTATGAAAACAGAAAGAAAAAGTAAAGCAGGAACAAATATACTGGGAGGAACATAGGAAATTGGCACTGACTCTAGGGGAAAGAGTTGGACACTTCTGATTTTCACCTAGACAGTAATGAGCTGCAGGTAACGGGAATTTGCAAGACAGAAGTCTAATGAAATAGGCTGAGGCATCGAATTCTTAATGGAAAAACCAAAAGGTCTCTGCACAAAAGAAAGGGGGCTGCTTGTCAGATATTCTGTACTATTTGCAAGACTTGAGAACTGAAAGCAGCCCATATTAGTGCAGAAGGAAGACATGAAGGGATGGGGCAACAGGACATAGCGAAATAAATGAAAGATGGTAAAAGGGAATGATGGCAAATATGTAGTGGGTCTCTCTAGTGAGCCTGCACTTCACATCCACATGTGCCCACATTGTGGAAAACAGTAGCTCTCCTCACCTTGCTACCATCTCTCCCTGGGGCTCCTGGAGGGCCCTGCAAGAGAAAGAAAAGTGTTCACAAGAATTTGACGTTATGGAGCTCAGCCCAAATATGCAATGCATAACAGGAAGAGAGAATACTGACTACGGGGCCCCATCTGCCCTGCTTAATATGTGATATGTCTGGAGATGGTCCCATAGGTCCTGTTGATCCCTGAGGGCCTGGCTGTCCAGGAAGTCCAGGAGGCCCAGGAACTCCTTGACTCCCTTTTGGTCCTGGAGCCCCTGCAATCAACAGCAAAGGTTACCTGCCAGGTAAAGCATTCAGGACACTTCATCAGTGCAAGCTGTGGGGACTGATGGCTTTACTGAACCACCTAATGATCCAGTCACCTTAACACCCCCAAACCACAAATCTGTAACAACATAAGCAACACAGCAGTCATTTGAGACAACATTACTTCCTGCCACAGGGACTGCATGACATCTTCAAAAAGCAATTGAACTTGGTGTAATGAAGAAGCCAAAACTACCACTGCCATGGTTAGGCATACAGACTGGGAATGAAAAGCAGAAATGCCTCATTTTCACACAGAGAAGAACAGAGCAAAGCAACTCATCTCACATCTTGTAAAGAGAAAGCTTCAGGGAACTTCTGGAAAAGCTGAGTCAAAGAAAGACATTTGCACATGTCTGGCACAGAAGCAGTGCTTGGTCATGGACTGGGCTTCTGCGCAGTGCAGGAGCTAATGTAGGGCACTGTTCTTCTGTTTTGCTTCATATAATTTTCAGCTTCTATTGGTTCATCAGAGAATGCTACATTTGGGAAGCATTCAGCCAACAAAGTATATGTTTAGATCAAGCAAAATTCTACAAAAAACAAAACAGAAATTCAGGGACCTGAAACAGTATTTGCACAAAACAAAACTCCATAAGGTGTCAGTACCTGAGCTGCTTTGTAATTAGAGGGGAAAACATTTTTTCTTCATATGTAAGACAAACAAAGAACACAAGAAATGAAAGACAGAGAGTAAAGACAGTTCAGGAGGCAGAATAATTATGGCAAGGATTTTCAAAAGGAGTACAAGCAAGTTCAAGGATGAACCTCTCTGACTCCTCTTCTTAAAGACCTGGCATTGCGAGGAGGAGGAAGAGCTCAGCACAGATGATTTTCAGGCAGAAGGGATACTTCTACAGAACCTTGGACAGATCAGGTCAGGGGGAACCAGATGGGAGCCATGCAGGACAGGCCTGCGTTAGACAGATTGCAAGGTGCTGCACTGTGTGCTTCAGAGCACACTCCAGCAGCACCACACTGGCCTTGCCCTTATGATCTACTGTCGACTGAAGATACTCATCCTCCAAGAAAATGAGATAGAGGCTCAAAAAAGCAAAGCAATACTGCAAAAGTGGGAATAAATGGGGATCAGTTCAGTGGATAGTAAATCAAACCTGGCAAGGAATATCAGCTAGTCCTCCCTGAGAATATTCCTGAAACCCAGAACATTCCTTGGATTCAATGCTAACCTGAAATCACTTCTTCATTCAACAAAGTTGCAAGTCTTTTAACATCTCTGGCCTCAGGTTGCAGAGTGGCTGACTTAAAGCTTTAGGAATTGTGTGCTTTTCTGATTGCTTCAACCTATAGCTAAGCAAAGTGCAAAAGGTGTGAGTGGAGTTTTCTTTTCAGATTCTTTTGAATCTGAACACAATATAAAATTTAAAAAATGAATCCTTGCAAAAGCAGATGAGGAAAATTAAAATGATTGGCACAAAACCCTGCAAACCAGCAGCACCTTTTCTGCTCTATTAATGGCAGTGAGCTAAAGTCATAGGAATTCCTGAAATGAAATGAGGAATGCTTAGGACATATAAAACGTAAAAAAAAAAAAAAAAAAAAGGAAATAATAATAATAAGAAATATTAATAGCTGAAGCAGCTGAGATATCCCAGAGAGAAGAGGAAATATAATACATACAGGACAAACACAATTTGCATACAAAGAAATACAGGGAGACTAAGAAAAAAAACGACAGTTGACAGAAGCTGACCATAATGACCAGAAAATTTTTATTTTATAAATTAAGTACAGATACAAATATAATAAAGTACAAAAGACATGAAATTCTGTCACGATGGAAGATTGAAACCTATTTGTATTTACCCTCACATCTCTCCAGTCTCTATCTTACCTGGAGGGCCTTGTTGGCCAGGCTGCCCTGGAGGGCCAGGGATATATGCATTTGATGCAAGCACTTTTTCACCAGTGATTTGCTTGCTAAGATCAGCAGCATTGTTTGGTAGCAAAGCAACCTGCAGAAAACAAAAAGCACTGTAAGCCCTCTCATTCAGCTGACTAAATTACATTCCTCATTAAGCTTTCATGTGGACAAATATTTAAATACCGTAGGAATATATAAAATCCTTATTGGTATCCATGATTATACCAACACAGATTTAAGAAGCCCAGTCAGGACTGTGGTTCATATTACACCAAGCTATGTAATGCAGTGAGGAAAAAAAAAAAGAAAAAAAAAAAAACAGTAATGTTTCCTGATCCTAGCAAAAGATCAAAGTTCAGCAGCTATACTCATGGGCACACTACTGGAGAACAGCTTTTTTGCATCTTTGCATTTTGATCCAGAGTATTCTGATCACCCATAATCCTTCACTGAAGTCTATCAGGCTTTCAGACTATCAGAAAGCATGTGACTGTGTTGAAACCTGCAACGGCAATAACTCCTAGCAGACTCTGTTTTCAAGTATGTACAAAATTTCTTTAAACTCTTGCCTTATTTTATTGTCCCAAAGAAAACTCAGTCTCTCACCACACATCTCTTTTGTGGGATTGCACTGATGGGACCTTCTTGTAGGTAATCAGCACCAGCTGGGGTGCTTGGGAACCTTACTGTCACTTGTACATCTCTCTGACTGACCTCTATGCAGAAATCTGATGAGAAAACACTGTCATGGAGAGTGACAGCCTACAGCTCCTTTCCACAGGGTACTTTAAGTGACCTACAGAGAGAAGTAGAGTTTTGTAGACCATACTATTCAACCAAATAGATGTCTGGATCTGCTCTGCAGAAAAACGTCAAGGCAAAAGCAAACAAGAAAACAAACTGCATAGAATGATTTGAAATGCCATAATCCATTAAACATCAGGTCCGATTACCCAAATTGAATACATTTAATAATAAATGTATTTAGAGACATGCTGCAAACCTTTAATCTCCCCAGAGTCAGTGCAGGGGAGATGTCAAGCCAGGAGGCTGCTCTACAGCCAGAAAAGAAGATAATTAGTGGTGAATGGTCACACATAGAGTTGGGAAACTTATCCTGCCAGATAGAGTTAAAGAAATATTTCTCCAGTACCATGGCAAATCTATCCCTGGGACAGCTTTGTTGCTGCCCTGAATGAATTCGTTCACTGCATAATTCCATGCACGGTTTTCATGGGAGAGCTGCATACTGCTGTCTGATACTGCTTTTAGTCACTTATTTGGAATTCCCTGCACTGGACTGTTCTCGAAACTCCTGCTTTTTTTCTGTAATTATTTGGTATACACCCACACAATATTTGAGGTTAGAAAGGAACTTTGGAGATCATCTAGTCCAACCTCCCTGCCTCCAGTCTAATGTTTGTAAAGCAGAGTCAAAATAATAATGGTATGTAGTTGCAATACATAGAGCAATCTATGTACTTTCTAGGGCAGTCAGTGCTGTTTGCAGTTTTGGGCTGCATATACAGAGAGTTTTAAAGGAAGCAAAAGTAAGAAAAAATGCTGGAAATGCTGAAGCAGTTCTTGGTGACATTTCTGAAACACATGGTTTGATTTTTCATACTAGAATTTAAAACACGATGACAGGAATACAAAAATTTATCATCCATTTGTGACTCAGGCTTTGGGGGGCATTGATGTTCCAAAGATGAAATTACTGAGCTACAGACAATGTACATGACGTTTTAAGTCTTACAGGAATTTGGTAGATTCACTGCAACCCCCTGTGGAAATCAGAGTAGGATGAGTTCAGTACTTCACAGAAGCCCCCCAAAGTGTTTCTTAGGTCATGTGGTTACTCCTATAAGCCTGTCCACAAAGAATCACAGAATGGTTGTGGTTGGAAGGGACCTCTAGATATCATCTAGTCCAGCCCCACACTCAATGCTCTGGGTTGTGTCTTTTACGTTGTCATCTTTGGTTTCCCAAAGAAAAACAATTGCTTAATTTACCGATGATTCTGCAGCTTTCAGAGGCAACATCCCAGCCACTGCACCACAGATCGAGAAGTGGGGATGTTGAGGCTAACAACATGCCCTAGGCTGAAAAGAAAAATTCAGTAACTGGGAGCTCTTGCAGCCACATTGCCTGGGGATGGCACAAGGAGGCCAGCCAGCCAGCTCCAGTCAGAGCACTACAACGGCACGTTTCCCTGGGCTGCATTCAGACTGTCTGGAGTGGGATCCCGATCTGGGGATTTATTAGTATCCCTGCTGATAAATAAATGCCACTTACTATATAGTCCCTGTCATGAATAATGCTTCAGATTATGCTGCAAATGGCCAGGCTGGAGTAGAAAGATGCATTTAGTGGCAAGGACTCAGCATGAATAGGATTTAAAAGCGTATTCTGTTTTGCTGCTTAAATAAGATATTGACTTGTTCCTGCCAGCAAGGCTATTCTAACAAATAATTTAGTGAGCTAAAAAATATCAAATAGCTGCTGTGAAAGCATCTACGCATGCTTCCCCACTGAGTCAGCTGGACTTGAGATATACTCTGCAAGTGCCGGAATACCCAGGCTCTGGTCTAGCTCACTACTTTTTTATATCTCATGGCCAACAAATGGCTGCCACATGCACTGCGGCCAAACCACATGTTTTTGATGTTGACTCAAATCCTCTTGGAGATTGGCTATATTCATTGGCTTATTTTCTATTTTACCTTTTCGCTGAACCAGGATCTTGGTCAAGAGTGACCTTGGCTTTCTCCATCCAGAGCTTCAAATCTTAATAGTACTTGGAAAATACTTTTTTCCATGTGTGTGCAAATATTTGTGAGTGTAAGTTTTAAAGGAAGACAGTGATGGAAACTTGACCCCCCCCCCCCCGCCCATGTTCAGTGTTGCATGCTGCATCTAGAGTTTTGGGCAGTTTCTAGGAAATCTGTGGTCTAGGTGATTCGGACAGTCTTTCATAGGAGTGATGCCAGGTGTAGATTTCTAATTAAGAATCATGTGTGCAGAAGGCTCCAAAAATACTCCAATTCCAAGTGCTGAACTGACCACTTGATTTTTTTTTTAATTGTTGGCTCTGTAAGCATGTCAGTTATCCTTCCCCTAGTTTTCCAAATTTTCACACTTTTTCCTGAAAGGGCTGAGATCAACTTAGCCCAAACATTCCTCTAGCATGTCATGAGGACAATTCATCCCACTGGATAACTCCTGCAAAGAGACTTTTTGCTTTCTAATCCTATAACTAATGTCTCCTAGAACTGGAATCTATGGTCCTTTAAAAAGTACTAGTGCCATCACCTCTATCCTTTAATTCAGCAGCTAGTGCACACTCCAGAGGCAGTATGGATTTGAGTTCAAACCCCTACTTGTCTGAGGGCACCTACCACTTCCAGAAACATACCCCAAGTCCCAGTCACAGCATTTTCTGTAGCAAATCCCTCTCAGACTCTTCTGCTAAACTTCCGTGAATTCAGTCCATAAGTTTCCATGAATTCTTGCACAAACTGTGGTTCCAGGTTCCTCCCTGGAGGTCAGTGCAAGCTACTCAGCCTCACTTACTGTGCCTGGACAGACTGAGTCTCAAAAGCGTGGCTTCTTTTGTAAGCCATGTGGTATCCACTAGCATGATAAATTTGAAAAACAGAACTTCCATCATACATGGTATTCTGTCCTTCCACATTTGTCTTCACAGGATTTCAGAAAGCAAACATGATATTTTGAGATTTTTGAGATAAAAAGTATTCCAAAATTTCAATGTATCTCATTTTAGTGAGATTCTTTCTTCCTAATAAAAATGCACTGAATGAATACTATTAAATGTAGCAAGTGACTATAGAAAAATGTGCATTGACATAGCGAAAATAAGTGAACACCCTAGGTGAAATGATTGCAGCCAGTAATTGCTTAGAAACATCCCACAGAACATTTCTATTCCAGTGACGCTGAATGTTCTGAAGAAGATATCACCATAAAAAGGCATTTAATCGTGACATCTGCACTTGGCTTTCCAATTCCTGGAGTGGGTCCCTAGGTTATTTCAATCCTACCTAAGTAAGTGCAAAAGTGTGGGAAACTGAGAAACCATGAGAAACTGTGGGAAGCTGTGGGAACGGTGAAAGTTAGGAATAATGGATTAGCAGATAGAGAAACCTAAAACATAGGCTGGACGCACCGATCTCTGGTTGGTTACCTGCTGGCCGTTAGCAGGATTGGACCCAGATAGCAATAGAATCAAGGAATTGGCTGGAGGGAGCACGTGATGCTCAATAAAATGGCTTCTGGCTTCTGGTCCTAAACTTAAGCCCCTGCTGCTTCAATGCTCCCACAAATGGCACCTGAACAGGGACCGAGATAGGCGACCGGGGAAGATTGTGCGGTGGAGAAAACTCGACAGGACGGATGAAGGACAACATCTACACGGCGGCAACTGATAAATGGTAACGAAGCGCTGAACCACAGGGGAGTGCGAGCCTCGGAAGCTCCGGCACTGGGAAGTGGGAACCTTGGAAGCTCTGGCACTGGGAAGTGGGAGCCTAGCTGTCGAGGACAATGGGGGGGATCCATGACAAAGGAGCAGGAAAAGTTGCTGCAGGCTGTGCAGCATGTTTTAGATAGGTCTGGGAGAGGTCAGCATATCCTGTGAGAACGGAACATTATGTTTCTGCAAAACTCTTACACCCGTGGTGCCCCGCGGCGGACGGCGGCCCGCTGGGCTCATGGTGGCCGAGGGCGCCTCGCGCGACTTCACACGGGATCTGGCACGAGGCTGCCCCTAGCCCGGGGCGCTGCCATTGGCTGCCGAGCAGGGCCGAGTGGCTGCTGGAGGCGGAGCCGCCACCGCGGCGTGGGAAGATTTCGAGGAGAGACACTCCCTACGACCAATCCGAAGAGAATCCAGAGCGGTCGGACCTTAAAAGGAAACGTGTAACCGCCCAACCCCTTGCTGGTATATAAACCCTGCGCGCGGCACCAGGGGGGTCCTTGTGCAAGATTCCCCCTTTGAGGGTGAGCCGGGGACCCCAGCTAGCTGGTAATAAAGCTGGATCCTGCAATTATGGGCCTCTCTGCTCTTCTCTCGCTCGTGGGTTGGGAACTGGACTTAACATTTTGGGGGCTCGTCCGGGATTCCACCCTGCCGGCAGGCAAAGACTAAGAGACGCCCAGGACAGCTTAAGGTAAGCAGGATAAGCGGGCCCGAGGGGAGGCTGGCGAATGCCTAGGTGGACGCACCGCAGGGTGGCCAGCCAGGTAGTGTGGGAGACGTCCCCACTACCCCGTGGTAAAATGGGGGTGAAAGGTAAACCCCGTGGTGGAAGGGCAAACGGGGGTGAAAGGTAAACCCCGTGGTGGAAGGTAAAAGAACGCGCGCAAAAGGAAAAGCAACAAATTTTGGGTGTTGTGTGTGTGGAATTGTTGTCTGTCGCTTTATGTACTGCTGTTGCTTTATGTGCTTTGTGTCTCTGTTTTCCTCAATCAAATATCGCTTGAAATGGGGGAAAGACAAGCTACCCCTCCTTCTTTGTTCAGCATTAATTGATCTTTTAGCAGCTGTTAAAGATTCTATTCACAACAGAGGAATGGGAGCGGATCCTTTCGGAAGAACGGAAACTTGTTCCGGGGGTGGATGGGAGACCTACCACCCAACAGAACCTGATAGAGGAAGGATTCCCGTTAATGCGACCCCCGTGGGATTTTGACCAGGCGGAAGGTAGGGAGCGTCTCCGAGTATACCGCCAGACTCTGATGGCCGGCCTCCGGGCGGCGGCACGCAAACCCACCAACTTGGGTAAAGTTAATGCGGTAAGGCAGGAGCTGACTGAGAGTCCAGCGGCATTCCTGGAGCGAATATTAGAGGCATTTAGACAATATACTCCAATGGACCCCTTGGCAGAGGAAAACAAAGCAGCCGTCATACTGGCATTTGTAAATCAGGCAGCCTCCGATATTAGGAGAGACTGCGAAAGGAAGATAGGGAATTCCAAGCGAGGGAAAACCGGCGTAACCAGAAAGAATTAGCGAGAATCTTTTAGGCTGGCAAAGGGAAAAAGGAGGCAGGGAGAGAAGTGCAGGAAGGTGGGGGAGGAGAGAGAAGGAGGCTGGAAAGAGACCAGTGTGCCATATGTAAGGGGAGGGGCCACTGGAAGAATGAGTGCCCCAAGAGAAGAAGAGGAGGGGCTGGTGGGAAGCCAGGGCCTTTTAACTACAGACCCCAAACCCAGGTATTACTGGCAGGGGAGGGGGAAAGTGACTGAAGGTGTCGGGACTTGGCTCCCTTCCCCGAGTCTTGGGTAACGTTGGAAGTGGAAGGGAAACCAGTAGGATATATGGTAGATACAGGAGCGGAACACTTGGTATTGAACGAGGATAGGGGGAAGCTAACAAAGAAAACCAGTTGGGTGCAGGGGGTGAATGGGGTTAAATCTTATCAATGGCCCACAAACTGCCGGATGGATCTAGGTACTAAGCAGGTTACTCACTATTTCATCTATATACCGGAATGCCCGGCACCCCTGTTGGGAAGGACCTATTGACCAAGCTACAGGCTAGAATATACTTTGAGGAAGGAGGGGTGAAGGTTAGCGATGGGGAAGGAAACCCGCTACATGTACTGACTATGCAATTAGAGGATGAGTACCGGATATATCAGCAAAGGGGGACAGGGGAAATACCGAAAGAAATGGAAAGGTGGGTGCGGGAGATTCCAGAAGCATGGGCAGAAACGGCAGGAGTAGGAGTGGCTAGTCACAGAGTCCTGATAGTTGTGGAACTGAAACCAGGAGCGGAACTGGTCCGAGCCCGGCAATATCCTATGACAAAAGAAGCGAGGATGGGTATAACCCCTCATACATTTTTGCTTTTGAATGGGCACCAGGAATTAACGCTGTTGCAGTATGTAGATGACATACTTCTGGCAGGAACAACCAAAGAGGAATGTGCAAGGGGCACTGAAGATTTGGTTAGGGAACTGGCTTGGCTAGGACATACAGCCAGTGCAAAGCAGAACTCATTGCTCTTACAAGAGCCCTAGAAATGGCAGAAGGGAAAAGATTGACTGTATACACGGACAGTCGCTATGCGTATGGGACTGTGCATATACATGGGGCCATTTACAAGGAAAGGAGATTTGTAACATCGTCGGGAAAAGAGATTCGGAACAAGCAAGAGATACTTCACTTATTGGAAGCCATACATAAACCTAGAGTGATAGCTGTGATCCATGTCCCAGGGCATCGAAAAGTGAGGGACCAAATCAGCAGAGGGAATCAAGCGGCAGATGAGGCTGCAAAACTGGCCGCGCGTGAACTCATCGGAAAAGAAGTAAGTAATGAGATGGCGCTAAACCTCCCTCCGCCGGGAATGGGCCAGTTGCTGCCAACTCCAGTATACTCTGAAGATCTGCAGTGGATAAGGCACAATGGGAATTTAAAGAAAGGAGAAGATGGGTGGTACTGAGGTTTGGATTCCACCTTGTTATTACCACAGACTTTGGGAGAACAATTATTAACTCAGCTGCACAAGTCAACCCATCTGGGAGAAAGAAAAGCAGCTAAACTCTTGGAAACGGCTAAACTTCAGTTCCACAACCAGGGGGCGGTAGGCTGCAGAATAATAGAGGAGTGCATAGCGTGTCAGGTGATGAAACCTGGAAAAAGGGCAGGACAACACCTGGGGGTCAGGGAAAGGGGTTGGAGACCTGGAAGGTCGTGGGAGGTAGATTTCACCGAAGTCAAACCAGGAAAATACGGATATAGGTACTTGTTGGTTATGATAGGCACCTTTTCGGGTTGGGTAGAAGCTTTTCCCACTAAGTGTGAAACTGCCCAGGTGGTAGCCAAGGTGTTGTTAGAGGAAATAATCCCACGCTATGGGGTCCCGGAGGTTATAGGATCGGACAATGGACCTGCTTTTGTGGCAAGTACCATTCAGAACTTAGTCCAAATTTTGGGGACTATGTGGAAATTGCATTGTGAGTAAACGAACTTTAAAAGAGACCTTAACAAAGTTGGTAACAGAGACTGGCAGGGGCTGGGTGACACTCCTTCCCTTTGCTATTTTCCGGGTACGAAACACGCCCTATGTTCTGAATCTTGCCCCCTTCGAAATCATGTATGGGACTCCACCTCCGGTGTACCCACTAAGAGAAGGGGAAAGGAGAATTGAACCGGGACCAAAAGATAATGCTTCAGGCAGTCCAGGCCATATATCAAGTACATAAGGATCTATAATCAAGGAAAAGGGCCTATGGAACCCATGCATGATCTTGAACCGGGAGACCGGGTATGGGTAAAAAGGCATCACCGAAAGTCATTAGAAGCAAAGTGGAAAGGACCTTATGTTGTGGTTCTTGTAACCCCCACTGCTCTAAAGGTTGACGGAATCGGCTCGTGGGTACATCGCTCGCATGTGCGAAGGGCATCCCCTCCAGAACGAGAGGAAGCTGAGAAGTGGGAAGTTGAGCAGAATCCTGAGAACCCCGTAAAGATCCGCGTCAAACGACAGAATGCGGCATCTCCTGGTCCTAGTTCTGGTGACTCGACTGGTAACAGGGGGAAGCCCTCATCGACCTTATAAATGGACTCTGGCAAGGTGGGAGGATGGGCAGGTGATACAGACAAGGTGATTGGCAAGGGACGTTAAAAATTGGCAAGGGACATAAAAATAACAAGAAAAATTTCTTTAAATACATTAACAGCAAAAGGAAAATCAGGGAAAACGTGGGTCCGCTGGCAGACGGGATGGGCACCCTGGTTACAAATAACACAGAAAAAGCAGAGTTGCTGAATGCCTTCTTTGCTTCGATGTTTACCAAGGGCAGCCCTTTAGAGCCCCAGGCCCTAGGGACAAGAGAAGAAGCCGGTGGAGATGAAGACCTGCCCTGGGTAGAGGTAGATTGGGTCAGAGAGCACCTAAGGAACCTCGATACCCACAAATCCATGGGCCTTGATGGGATGCACCCCAGAGTGCTGAGAGAGCTGGCAGAGGTCATATCTAAGCCACTCTCCATCATCTTTGAAAGATCCTGGAGAACAGGGGAGGTGCCGGGAGACTGGAAGAAGGCCAATGTCACGCCAGTCTTCAAAAAAGGCAAGGAGGAGGACCCAGGCAACTACAGGCCAGTGAGCCTCACCTCCGTCCCCGGAAAAGTGATGGAACGGCTCATACTGGCTGTTGTCTCCAGGCACATGGAGGACAAGAAGGTGCTCAAGAGCAGTCAGCATGGATTCACCAAGGGGAAATCTTGCTTGACTAACCTGATAGCCTTCTATGATGGAATGACCAGCTGGATAGATGAGGGGAGAGCAGTGGATGTCATCTATCTTGACTTCACCAAGGCTTTTGACACTGTCCCTCACAACATCCTCCTGGGAAAGCTACGGAAGTATGGGATAGATGAGTGCACAGTGAGGTGGATTATGAATTGGCTGGATGGCAGAGCTCAGAGGGTGGTGATCAGCGGTGCAGAGTCTAGTTGGAGGCCTGTAGCTAGCGGGGTCCCCCAGGGGTCAGTCCTCAGTCCAGTTCTGTTCAATTTATTCATCAATGACCTGGATGAAGGCACAGAGTGCTCCCTCAGCAAGTTTGCTGATGACACGAAACTGGGAGGAGTAGCCGATACCCCAGAGGGCTACGCTGCCATCCAGAGGGACCTGGACAGACTGAACAACTGGGCAGTGAAAAACCTCATGAAATTCAACAAGGCCAAGTGCAAGGTTCTGCACCTGGGGAGGAATAACCCCAGACACCAGTACAGGCTGGGGACCGACCTTCTGGAGAGCAGCTCTGCGGAGAAAGACCTGGGTGTCATGGTGGATGATAAGTTGACCATGAGGCAGCAGTGTGCCCTTGTGGCCAAGAAGGCCAATGGGATCCTAGGGTGCATTAAGAAGAGCGTCTCCAGCAGGTCGAGGGAGGTGATCCTGCCCCTCTACTCAGCCCTGGTGAGGCCGCATCTGGAGTATTGTGTCCAGTTCTGGGCTCCACAGTATAAGAGGGATGTGGAGCTGCTGGAGAGAGTCCAGCGCAGGGCCACAAGGATGATCAGGGGCCTGGAACATCTGCCCTATGAGGAGAGGCTGAGGGAGCTGGGCCTGTTCAGCCTGGAGAAGAGAAGGCTGAGAGGGGATCTAATCAGTGTCTATAAGTACCTCAAGGGAGGGAGTGCGGAGGATGGTGCTGGTCTCTTTTCAGTGGTGGCCACTGATAGGACTAGAGGTAATGGCCACAAACTGAAGCACCAAAAGTTCCACAGGAACTTAAGGAAAAATTTCTTAACAGCGAGGGTGACAGAGCTCTGGAACAGGCTGCCCAGAGAGGTTGTGGAGTCTCCTTCTCTGGAGATCTTCAAAACCCGCTTGGATGCAGTCCTGTGCCACGTGCTCTAGGTCACCCTGCGTGTGCAGGGGGGTTGGACTAGATGATCTCTAGAGGTCCCTTCCAACCTTAAGCATTCTATGATTCTATGATTCTATGATCTATGTACTCTAGCTCCTATTAGCCCGTGTCTGAACCAAAAGGCATATTATTTCTGTGCTAGTTCGAATCCGGGGAAGGGGTGTTGTAATAGCCCCAATCAGTCATATTGGGAATGTGTGACCATTTCAGCGTGGGACTACCCTTCACAGATTGATAAATACTTAAGGGTAGAACGGGGACCAAGGGGCTGTAAGCCTCAAGGATACAGTCCCCACGGGAGAATCAAGTATCCCTATAGCAATTGTAAATATCTAATCCTCAATGCTACAAGCCCTGAGGATCCAGGGTGGAGGTTGGGGAAAACATGGGGGGTCGGATATTGGGAACCAGGGACAGATAGGGGAGGCGTAATTCTTATTCGGAAAGAAGAAGTCAGGTCAGAACGACCTATAGGCCTGAACAAGGTATTGAAGGAGTCTAAGGGACAAAAAGACAAAACCAGAGGGAAAGCGGGGGGTTAACCACCCGTAACCCAGAGGGCTCCGTATCCTCCCCTCGGAGGGATGACACTACCCAAGTCCCTGGGTTTGGGAAAGAGGGGACTGGTGACAACGCTCTCTGGAAATTGGTTAGGGCTACCTACAACCTCAGCACTATGGATAGTCCTCGTCAGTGCAAATGGGAAGACAGGAAGGTAAAGGTATCCCACCATAGAAAGATGCTTTGTGAGGTGGAAGTGGAAGTGATCAACAGGACAGGAGGTGAGAAATGGGCAATACCTCAAGAAGGAGGATGGTGGATATGTTCTGAAACAGGATTAACACCCTGTCTCACCTTAATGGTGTTCAACGAGAGCAAGGAATATTGTATACAGGTTTCAGTAGTTCCCCACATATTGTATCATCAGGAAGAGAGTATGTACATGTTGTTTTTATGCAGACCACACGGGGGTGGTCCAAGATTCACTGGCCAAGGTTAGGGAGGGGCTCGAAAAGCGCAAAAAAAGAGCGAGAGAGCCAACAAGGATGGTTCAAAACTTGGTGCAATCAATGCCGGTAATAATCCTACTCCTGACCCTGATGTTAGGACCTTGTATCCTAAATCGTGTAATAGAATTTGTAAAGGATCGGGTGGGTACTGTACAATTAATGGTGATGTGACAACAATATTTAGATGTTGACGACCAAGATGAGAAGGAATTCTCAAAAATGAACAAGGAGAAGGGGGGAATGTGAGAACGGAACATTATGTTTCTGCAAAACTCTTACACCCGTGGTGCCCCGCGGCGGACGGCGGCCCGCAGGGCTCATGGTGGCCGAGGGCGCCTCGCGCGACTTCACACGGGATCTGGCACGAGGCTGCCCCTAGCCCGGGGCGCTGCCATTGGCTGCCGGGCAGGGCCGAGTGGCTGCTGGAGGCGGAGCCGCCACCGCGGCGTGGGAAGATTTCGAGGAGAGACACTCCCTACGACCAATCCGAAGAGAATCCAGAGCGGTCGGACCTTAAAAGGAAACGTGTAACCGCCCAACCCCTTGCTGGTATATAAACCCTGCGCGCGGCACCAGGGGGGTCCTTGTGCAAGATTCCCCCTTTGAGGGTGAGCCGGGGACCCCAGCTAGCTGGTAATAAAGCTGAATCCTGCAATTATGGGCCTCTCTGTTCTTCTCTCGCTCGTGGGTTGGGAACTGGACTTAACAATCCAAACCGGGGATTTGATTTGTCTTTTAAAATGGGGATTAGATAATTTTGACGCTTTAAGTGAGACAATAATATGTGATCCCGGGGCTTGGGATGAGTTCGGTGCAGTTTTGTGGGACTGGGCTACCCGAGGAGACTTCGCGGCATCATCACTGTTGCGCTCGTGGCGTATTGTATGTGAGGCATTGCGAGAATATGCGGTTACATCAGAAACAGGGATAGAAGCGAGCACACTCCCCACCTCCCCCACCCCCTCCAAGCAATTCAAAACCTCCACCTTTGTCGAGGACTGCTA
Source organism: Tinamus guttatus (assembly GCF_059628265.1). Classification (NCBI taxonomy): domain Eukaryota; kingdom Metazoa; phylum Chordata; class Aves; order Tinamiformes; family Tinamidae; genus Tinamus; species Tinamus guttatus. The sequence goes on from NW_028289304.1 coordinate 429,634, forward strand.
TCCACCAATGTATACTTATCTGCCCCCCCCCCCCCCCCCACCCGCCAGGCTCGGGTCTCCACACACAGCCTCCCATCCCCCCGGACGGTGGATTGAAGGAGGTTGTGATGTCACCACCCGTGGAGCCGGGCGGGGATAGTAAAAATGAAAGAATCAAGAATCCGTGGGTGACAGTTAGGCGTGGGGCATTGCAGGACGGTGATTTTGATATAGGAGAGGCAGCAGGGCAGGAGATGGAGGATACCACGGGCGATCCGTTGCAGATGCTTGCCCGGGCTTATGTGTCTCTTGCCGCAACTCGGTCGGCAATGGGTTCCGGGGCTTGCTATGCGTGCGGACAGATGGGTCACTTTAAGCGAGACTGTCTGTGGCACTGTAAACAGCCTGCGGCACCGGGACCCTGCCCCCGCTGTGGAAAGGGAAGGCATTACGCACATCAATGCCGCGCTTTAGCTCATCGATGGGTGATCTTTGCCTAAGGCGGGGGGGGGGGGGGGGGGGGGGGCGGGGCGGGGGGGTGTGTGCTCGCATGAATGCACAAATAATGCACGCCACCGACATAGATCCCGAGATAGTGACATAGATCCTGAGATAGCGGCTCCCGTGAATTTCACCTGGGAACCACCCCCGAAGCAGAGCGAACAGTAAAGTGGACCACCGCTGATCCCCAAAAGGTTCCTTTGCGGGTCATACAGCGAAAGGAGGGACCAGTTCTAGTATTGAGATCAGAGGGGTCGGGCATCTGGGTAACACCTCTGTTAATCCTCTCACCCAAAAAGCATGGCAAGTGCTCAAGTCTCAGCACCACGTCCACCACAAAAGGTGCGTACTGGGGATCCGATAGCCCAGGTCTATTGGCTGACCCAGATACAAGCAGAACAGCGACCAATGTGGTCCGCCCAGCTAACACCTGGGGCGACCAAGTGCACAATCGTGGGTTTAATGGACAGCGGGGCCGATGTAACAATTACTGCGCAGAAAGATTGGCCATAAACATGGCCGACCCAAGCCACGCCCCTGGAAGTCATGGGAGTGGCAGGCGCGGTAGCTCCGCTCGTCAGCTCCCGCTCCAGTTTGATTGGAGGTCCTGAGGGGCGGGTAGCAACTCCACGCCCCTATATCCTGCCTCTTCCTGTAATCCTCTGGGGCTGGGGTGTTCTTGGCCAATGGGGAGCGACTCTGCATTTTCCCTAGGGGCCACTGACGCGCAGCTGACTCTCGCCCTCACGTGGCTCACGGACAAGCCAGCTGCGTCGCGGACCAACTGCATCGAGGACCAACGCGGACCAACTGCATCGAGGCCACCTTCGGCCGTTCACCAGCCCGTGGAACACACCGGTGTTTGTCATTAAAAAGTGGGAAATGGCGATTATTACAAGATTTACGCAAAATTAATGAAGCCATGGAAGATATGGGAGCCCTACAGCCAGGGTTGCCATCCCCAACCATGATTCCAGCGGATTGGTGAATAAAAATAATCGATCTGAAAGACTGTTTTTACACGATCCCATTGAATCCTAATGACTCCGACAAATTTGCTTTTTCCGTACCGAGCATAAATGCAGTGGAACCGCACCAACGGTGTCGGTGGACAGTACTGCCGCAGGGCATGAAGAATAGTCCTACCCTGTGTCAGTGGTTCGTGGCAAAAGCATTGAGCCCTGTGCGGGTACAGTACAAGGATGTGATTATTTATCACTATATGGATGACATTCTAATTGCCTGCAGCACAGCTACGGAGCTAGAGACTGTTATGAACACACTGATGAAGGAGGTGACTCAAGCGGGCCTAGTGGTTGCTCCTGAAAAGGTTCAAGACACAGCATCATGGCAATATCTGGGGTGGACGATTACTAATCGAGAAGTCCGACCTCAGAAATCGCACACATTTCCAAAAATCAGAAACCCCAATGACTTGCAAAAGGTGCTTGGGGCCATCAATTGGGTCCGCCCCACCATTGGAGTGACAACCGAACAACTAAGTCCATTATTCGAACTGCTAAAAGGAAACCCAGATCCAGCCTCCCCACGAGAATTAACGGCAGAAGCGGAGAAGAGTTTGCGAATAGTCGAAGAGGCGTTGCAACAATGACAAGCTCAGAGTCTGCCCAGAATTAGGTGTGGACTTAATGATCCTGCAGGGACCCAGAGAACCCATTGGTTTGATTGGACAGCAAGGGAAGCAACCGACGAAACCTGTAAGAATACTGGAATGGGTGTTCCTGCCACACACCGCACCAAGGACCATTGTCACCCATGCCGAAATGCTAGCTCGAGTCATTGGAAAAGGCCGTTTGAGAACCATTCAGCTTACGGGTGCGGAGCCGAGGCAAATTCTTATTCTATCTACGCTGGAAACATTAAACTGGCTGATGCAGCACAATCTGGTTTTCCAAGCTGCCCTAGCTGACTATCCAGGCAAACTCGACGTCCACTTGCCTCGTCACCCATTTTTTGCCTTAATCAATGTCACGGACTTGATAGAAAAAACGTTGTTCAGTCCGATCCCAATAGCGGATGCCCCGACCGTGTTCTCAGATGGGTCAGGATCCACTGGAAAGGCAGTCGTGGTCTGGAAAATGATGGACGGAGATTGGAAAGAACGTATGGAAGTAGTGGAAGGATCTCCACAGGTAGTAGAATTAGCTGCGGTAACGTGGGCATTCGAGAACTTCAAGAAAGAACCGAATGTGGTAACTGACTCAGCCTACGTAGCAGGGGTGGTAGCTCGAATAGAACAAGCCCGCCTGAAGGAGGTCACAAATCCTCACCTCTTCTCCCTCTTGCGACGATTACAGAGGGCACTCGAGGAGCGAGTGAAACCATATTTCATCACCCATATCTGATCGCACATGACACTGCCTGGTCCTATGGCAGAAGGAAATAGCATAGCTGACTGATTGACGGCTGCTGCAGTCCTGCCCGACCTTAATGAAACAAGCAGAACTGTCACACCAGTTCTTCCACCAGAATGCTCACCCATTGAAGCGCATGTTTGGACTAACCATGAATCGGGCACGGGACATCATATCAGCCTGCCCGGACTGCCAAATGCAGCAGATCCCGCCTGTGGTGGGGACAAACCCACGAGGGTGGCAATCGGGCCAGCTGTGACAGATGGACGTAACACACATACCGGAGTTTGGGAGGTTAAAGTACGTCCATATGTGTGTGGATACTTTTTCGGGTGTGATAATCACTACTGCTCACTGCGAGGAAGGCGTGAAAGATGCAGAGAGACATTTATTAAGTGCTTTTGCGATGCTTGGGGTGCCAACTCAGATAAAAACCGATAATGGGCCAGCGTACAGTTCTCGCGCATTAGCAATGTTTTTCCAGACATGGGGGGTCCGGCACATAACGGGAATTCCACAGTCCCCCACAGGCCAAGCTAAAGTAGAACGTGCTCATGGCTCTCTGAAAAAATGCTAGAAAAGCAAAAAAGGGGGAGTGAAGGGTACACCCCCCAGGACCATTTAAATAAGGCACTGTATGTATTAAATTTTCTAAATCGGGAAGAACACGGGTTGATCCCAATTGAACGTCATCATCAAGCAAGAAAAGGGCCACAAAGTGAGGGACAGCCAAAAATAATGTATAAAGACTTACACACGCAAAAAATGGGAAGCCCCAGTACCTCTAATAACCTGGGGGCAAGGGTATGCTTGTATTCATGTTGCAGGACAAAACTGTTGGGTACCAGTGCGATGGATAAAGCCTGCATTATCAACACCGACGGCTGCGGAGAGAGGAGAAGATCCCGAGGAAGAGTTCCAACAATCATCGGAGGACTAATCCTCTATGGACTCGCTGCAACCAAAGTGATCACTGCGATGCCAGCACCACCGCTTCAACCTCAAAAGAATGTGTGGATAACCTTGGCGCACCTGGGCAACCGGACTCAAACGAATATTTGTAATGGGATGTATAGTGCTAACTGTAATCATAATCCCTTGTATGTATTATTTGCCACGTCTCATACAATTGATACATGCCTTAGTGGAAAGAACGATAACGACCGTTCTAAAGAAGAATGCGAATTTAGTCACCACCGTCGAAGAAAAGAAGAAGAAGAACTTGCTGAACTGTTGGGAGGTTTTACAGCATTGCCAAAGCCAACTCCTTGGCTCTTGCGTTTTGGGTCCTTAACTATGCCTGGTGCTAGAAAACAAAAAAGGGGGAGATGTGGGAAACTGAGAAACTGTGGGAAGCTGTGGGAACGGTGAAAGTTAGGAGCAAGAAACTGTGAAAGTTAGGAGATAGAGAGTTAGCAGATAGAGAAACCTAAAACACAGGCTGGACGCACCGATCTCTGTTTGGTTACCTGCTAGCCGATAGCAGGATTGGACCCAGATAGCAATAGAGTCAAGGAATTGGCTGGAGGCAGGGGGAGGGGGCGCATGGACAGCACGTGGACACAGTATGCTCACATACTTGGAGAATATATAAGTTTGGTCTGATGCTCAATAAAATGGCTTCTGGTCCTAAACCTTAAGCCCCTGCTCCTTTGATGCTCCCACACAAAAGGACTACACATAGAAGCAAATAAGGCTAAATGCCAGAGGAAGTTTTTAAGTACACTATAGTGTACTTCTAAGGACACCAAGATGAATACAAAAAATTTTGGATCTGAGGTTTTGTTTGTTTGTTTTTTAATAAAAGTTAATACATCTGCTAGTGATGTATTTATTCATTTAGCTACATACCACCTATTTGGCAACTATCTTGTATCAGCATCCTCTTAATGCAAACTTCATCTGCAGAATATGTTGCACTTACATAAACTAAAGGAGGATAAAGTCCAAAACATTAAGCATTCAGACTTAATAGAAAGCAGAGGACAATACGGATTGTAAAGAAACCTGGGCTCAGACTGTGATGGGGTTTTGCCAGAGTCTGTTACCATTAGTTTGGTATAAATAGCAACCTGCTTAGAAGCAATAAAAAGCACAAAGGAAGAAATTGCCATTCCTACATGATTTTAAAATATGTTGCCATCGTCTTTATGGGCACAAGAGCCACATGGCAGTAACAGCTCCAAACACTTAAATGTAAATTTGGTTGTCATAAAACAACGGTATAGTAAAGACACAACTGATGAATGTTCATACCTTTTGCTTCAGTTGTAAAACTGTCTGCTTTATTTGATGAAATTCCTTACAAGAGGCACAGCATGTCCCTGATTTGGCCATGCTTTCAGATTTCTCAGGAAGCCCAGCTGAAAGAAAGCAGTTTCCAATAGGAATATAAAGATTCAAAGGAGAACAATTCATAAAATAATTGCAAAAGCAGCCAGAGTCTTGAAGGTTATTACATTTCCCCAGAATGTGAAAAGGAGGAGTCTGGCCATTGATGATGCTTTGACTGTGAACTGCTGTATAAGGCTAAGAAATTTTGCAAGGACAGCTCTGAGCTCATTTCTAAAGCAGCTGTTTCCAGTTAACAGTCCCTATTTTTTTTTTTAAATACCTGAAAATGTTTACACCCATTCTTTTATCTTTGCATTCATGGTAGACTAGCCCTGTAGATCCAAACTGATTTACAGTCCCCCAAAGCGCAAATTTTCATATGCTATAAATTACAGTGGTCATTTCATTCACTTTGCACCAACTGCTCTTTATCATCATTAGTTATTCCACCATGCGATGGAATCAGACGGATCAGAGAAAGGATTTGAGATTAATGGTAGCGATTTAAATCTACGCTAGAGAAAAGGTCACACCAGTTGATGCTGTGCAAGAATGAAATCTTTCAAGCATCTATGAAATGATTCAAACTGTAACAGATATTGAAAATGTTATTTTTGTCTTTTTCCCAGTCTCATACACAATTAATCAATCCTGCATCACAAACAAACAAGTATTGTTTGAACAGATATCCCGTTAAAGAGAAATGTAGTTTCCAAAACACAATGCAAAACTTATAGGCAAAATCTAGGTAAGTTTGTTGTTGTTGCTGTTGTTGTTCCATTTATAGTTTTTGAGAGGAACAGAGTGTAGTGAGGACCTAGATATGGTGTCTGGTTCACCTGTAAGGGTTACTGGAAAAGTTTGAACCCTGGCCATTCAAAGCAGACCATGTAATGCAAGAATTCTGCAGGTGCTGCTGGTAAAAATCATAGAATCATAGAATCACAGAATCATAGAATGCTTAAGGTTGGAAGGGACCTCTAGAGATCATCTAGTCCAACCCCCCTGGATACGCAGGGTCACCTAGAGCACGTGGCACAGAACTGCATCCAAGCGGATTTTGAAGATCTCCAGAGAAGGAGACTCCACAACCTCTCTGGGCAGCCTGTTCCAGTGCTCTGTCACCCTCACTGTCAAGAAATTTTTCCTTAAGTTCCTGTGGAACTTTTGGTGCTTCAGTTTGTGGCCATTACCTCTAGTGCTATCAGTGGCCACCACTGAAAAGAGACCAGCACCATCCTCTGCACTCCCTCCCTTGAGGTACTTATAGACACTGATTAGATCCCCTCTCAGCCTTCTCTTCTCCAGGCTGAACAGGCCCAGCTCCCTCAGCCTCTCCTCATAGGGCAGATGTTCCAGGCCCCTGATCATCCTTGTGGCCCTGGCACTGGACTCTCCAGCAGCTCCACATCCCTCTTGTACTGGGGGGCCCAGAACTGGACACAATACTCCAGATGTGGCCTCACCAGGGCTGAGTAGAGGGGCAGGATCACCTCCCTCGACCTGCTGGAGACGCTCTTCTTAATGCACCCCAGGATCCCATTGGCCTTCTTGGCCACGAGGGCACACTGCTGCCTCATGGTCAACTTATCATCCACCATGACGCCCAGGTCTTTCTCCGCAGAGCTGCTCTCCAGAAGGTCAGTCCCCAGCCTGTACTGGTGTCTAGGGTTATTCCTCCCCAGGTGCAGAACCTTGCACTTGGCCTTGTTGAATTTCATGAGGTTTTTCACCGCCCAGTTGTCCAGTCTGTCCAGGTCCCTCTGGATGGCAGCGCAGCCCTCTGGGGTATCGGCTACTCCTCCCAGTTTCGTGTCATCAGCAAACTTGCTGAGGGAGCACTCTGTGCCTTCATCCAGGTCATTGATGAATAAATTGAACAGGACTGGACCGAGGACTGACCCCTGGGGGACCCCTCTTGCTACAGGCCTCCAACTAGACTCTGCACCGCTGATCACCACCCTCTGAACTCTGCCATCCAGCCAGTTCCTAATCCACCTCACTGTCCACTCATCTATCCCACACTTCCGGAGCTTGCCCAGGAGGATGTTGTGAGGGATGGTGTCAAAAGCCTTGGTGGAGTCGAGATAGATGACATGCACCGCTCTCCCCTCATCTATCCAGCCGGTCATTTCATCATAGAAGGCTATCAGCTTAGTCAAGCAAGATTTCCCCTTGGTGAATCCATGCTGACTGCTCTTGAGCACCTTCTTGTCCTCCATGTGCCTGGAGACAATGGCTAGTATGAGCCGTTCCATCACTTTTCCGGGGACGGAGGTGAGGCTCACTGGCCTGTAGTTGCCTGGGTCCTCCTTCTTGCCTTTTTTGAAGACTGGCGTGACATTGGCCTTCTTCCAGTCTTCCCTCACAAGATGCATGCCTTGTTTTACGAAATATTGCTGAAGGTAACATACAACCATAGGGAGAAACTGACAGATCCTCTGCTGTTGGGAACCTCATGCAATCCCACTAGAACCAGTGGAATTACACACAGATTAAGCAGCACTGAATTCGGCCTCTCCTTCCATTATAAAATGCAGTTTATCTTCCAGAAGGATGTGGTACACAGGCTGATGACTATAGATAAAACAGGGCTGTAATAACCCTTGGAGACAAGCCTGGCAGAGGGGGAGAGGAGTGTCAGCCAATGTTTGGGAAATATCATACCATTGAGATTTCCGCAAATCCTTTTGGATTGACTCGTTTTAGGAAGAAGTCCAAAAGTGTCACACCAGTGAGTGTGAGCTGCATCCCAGGAGAGTGGCGGAATGCCCCTAACTACTACCACACAGAGAAGATCTGATCCCATGTCTGGACCAAAATATGAATAAAGTCAGGATATAGCATAGATAAAGCCAGAAGACACCTAGGACAGGTCAGAGGGGGCTGGAAGCAATTAGACTGAGCTACCCACGCTCAGTGCAGATACTGAGGTCACCTAAGAGGCTAAGTTTGGCAAACACTGAGCAAGACACTTATATAACCTGTTTTCATCATACAAACCTCAATGGGGAAACCAAAACTATTTCGGACAAGGTTTAAACTAGCCCCATTTTAGGAAGGCTTTACAAACCACTAAGTGGTTGTGATTTATGTTGCTGTCCTTGCTCTGGTGAGCAGCACCTATGCTAAGAGAAATGCTTGGAGAAGCAACGTATTTGCTTTGCATGTGCTCAATGTCTTTTGACTTGCAGATGCTGGATGAGAGCAAGAGGCTGGGAGCCCTGTAGGGAGCGGTGTCGCAGGTGCTCTTTCCATGGAGGATGTTAAGTTTCTCATCTGTGTTGTATTATCTGGGCACGGCCTGCTGAGATGGTTTAATTTGCCTACTTAGGAGTGGGTAACTCTTGTCTCCATCAAACATCATTGAACTCATAATGAATAATTCCCCATGTGGCTGAAGCTGGAGAAAGAGGCCCTGCACGTGTTTTACAGCCTCTCACATTAAACTTCAGAAGAAAATTTTAGTATTTCAGCTACCATGGAAAGGGGATTGCCTGCTTCTATCAGGAGGAAAAATGCAGTTTAGAAGTGATGCTCTGTGTAGCGGTGCAGGGGCTTGGGTGGCCGCGAGGTGGAGCGGTGTCCTCGTCTGCTCCTTGCGGCTCTTGGAAATACTGATTCTCTTCATGCTGTTAGTTACCTTGGAGTACTATTGGGTAAAAGAATAGAAAGTATCCTTTCCTGTTTTACACAGCTTATTTCAGAAATTTTTGAGAAATTGTGGGTACTTAATTACATATTAATTCCTGGAACTGATTTTTGTGTGTGTGTGTGTGTGCCATGTACATTCAGTATGAAAATTGCTGTTTTGCAAATAATAGAAGCTTATTTCCAAAGCCTTGAATGTCCAGCATGATCAGTTATCCTGAATGCTTTGGATATTTACTCTGTCAGGAAATCTGAACTAGCAAGAGAAAAATGTTAACTAAAAAACTTACTTGCAAGGGGATGATTTACATTATACCTTTTTCCTTAATGACTCTCAAATACTTATAAGGAAAATAAAACATTTGAAAACTACAAGGAATAATTAACGGAGTGTCTCTAGATACATATCTTCAGTGTAAAAGCCAAATTATATATATTTTTTGCCATCCAGTAGGATTTGGAGCACCCAGTGCTGCATACGTTCAGATATTAATAGAAGAACCAGTGGTAAGATATCATTTATTAAAAAAGTTTCCTTTTTTTCCCCCAGAGCACAGGTTATTTCCTTCCTCCTTTTTTTTTTTTTTTTAATGCCATATCAGTATTTAATCTGAAGTATTCTAAATGCTGCAATTTAATAACTGTGATGAGGGCAAAATAACTGTGATGATGGCAAAAGCTTTAAAATCTTTTATACACAACACTCACACTTTGAAACCAATGGTGAAAAGCAGGAACACTTCCTTACTAAACAGCCAACCTAGGGCCACCTGAATTTCCTTTTAAATAACTGAGTCCACAAAGCTCCTATTAATTTTGGCTTTGGCTGCATTGCATTTCCATGGGTTTCCTCTCTTCAAGAGATTAAATTCCTAGAAGACCCGTTGGCCCAGGATATTTGACATCCCTTAGCAATATACCTTTATCTCCTTTGGTGCATGTCTTCCCATCATCCTCCCGGATATAGCCTTCGTGACACTCACATCTGTAGCTGCCCATGGTGTTGACACAGATTTGAGAGCAGAGGGTCCCATTGCTTGTGGCACACTCATCGATATCTGGAGGAAAAAGTGTTCAACATGTCCTAAAGTCAGAGAGATCAGACCTCAAATACAACAAAAAATTCCCCATGAAATGTGCAACGTGCAACATTAAAACTGGAGAAAGAGGCCCTGCGCACATTTTACCATAGATAAACTTAACATGCACTTCTACCCACCCAAGCAATAAGGCTTCTCTCTATTTCTGTGCCTCTCACGATCATAGTGGTACCCAGGATAGCAGGTGCATAAGACACGTCCAAAGTTATCTGTGCACTGCTGTTCGCAAGGAGCTTCTGCACAGACATCGTAGTCTACAGAGAGAAAGATATGATTAGGAAAATACCAATAGCAGCACTTTGATAGCAAACATTTCATCGCTGTCTTTTCTAATTAATAAGGTCTTATTACATTATTTCTGAGGATGGAAGAAGCCTAGAAAATATTCATGAAACATAAGCAATGTATTATGGCAAAAGCGCAATTGTTAATTACAGCCTTACAATAGTTGAACTGTTTCTTAAAGTCGAATTTTTAAAAATGGGCACTTTCCCAGATTGCAGAATTTAGGAATTCTTCACACAGAAATACTAAGTTACATAAAAGTTATTTGCTGTTTTCTTCCACAAATGTTTAAGTTCTGATAGTAACATTTACTAGGCAAAATACTGGGAATCACTGTGAGGATAACTGCCAAATTCAGGCAGATATTATCTTATATGGGAAAATTAGACAAAATCATACAGGAAATGTTCAAGAACAGCTATAACCCTTCTATCAAAGAACACGTTATAAAACCCCCATCACTTTTAATATTAGTGATGTGAAAATTAGGATATGGCAAGTCACTGGCCAAACTTGTCAGTGGAATCACAACAGATGCTCTGAAGTCTCATCTCACAACCAGGAAGGCGAATCTGTTTCTGATCTCACTGTTATAGAGCAACAGAGATGGAGTCCAGGGAATAGACCCAGGGTGAAGCAGAGTCTGGGACCATGGGACTGAGCTGGCGTGAAGGACTCGTGTGGCTTATTTTGACCTTGCCATTAGCAAAGCTGAGCCTTGCCCAGAGATGAGGCATGTGGCCATGCAGTGGCTATATCCAGATGTGCATACAGCTTTTGCATGACTGGAAAGCCTCCCTTGCGGCTCCCGGGGGCTGGCTGGGTACTGGTTCTGGTGGCCCTGGAGCAGCGCTTCCCCATCACTGAGAAACCCAGCTGCAGAGCCACTGACCCAAGCAAGCTCCGCGAGGAGCACCAGCGATGCATGCAGAGGCAGCACAGGACCACAGCGCCTTGATCAAGGTCATGCAGCACCATGAGGGGAATGCTTGCAGGGAGAAGAAAGGCGTATATTATACTTGGAGAATATATGTTTGGTCTGATGCTCAATAAAATGGCTTCTGGCTTCTGGTCCTAAACCTTAAGCCCCTGCTTCTTTGATGATTCCCACAATCCTTATCATCCTATTCAGTTTGCAACTTTTTTTTTCCCCCCTGTTAACACCGCAGGTCTCCTTTGGTCTTACTAGATCACAAGTTGCTGGGTTTTATTAGCTTGTCAGAGTGAGCATTACATTACTCAGAGACATTACACAGTGTCAGCTTAGGACAGAGCCCTTTAGTGGCTGTCAGCTACATTTTTAAGGTAACTAACAAGGCCCCAACTTGCATTAGTGATTTTGTCCATGGATGCAAGAAGGCTTGGGAAGAGCTAGTGTCTGTGGGGCAATTTTTTTTTTAATTCAAATATAGGCTATAAATGAGCATATCTCTATGAAGGAAACAGCGGATTCTCTGCCTGCAGGCTCTTCCCAAGACACACTGAGGTTTTAAGCACTGGTGAAGTGGTGCTTCATGCCACTGAATGACCAGACTCACTGGTCTCCCTGAATTAGTTTAGCCTCATGTACCAGAGTGGGAAGAGCAATCCCAGCTTGCACTCGTGATGTGCAGTTGCTTTTAATCTGGAACAACACGTGTGGCCAGCACAAAGCAGTGCTTTGTCTATCGTGCATAAAGGGGGAAGACCTCTTTCCATGAGGGAAGTTTAGGGAACCAGAGTAGCCACAGTTGGCTTTTTTCCAAGGCACTGGGCTTACCTCGTGCTGAATGCCCCTAATCCAAAGCCTTCTCACTTCTTCCAGCAGCCCCAGAGCCAAGGAATTGCACGTGTGCACCGGCTTCTCATCCTAGCCATGCTTTGTCATGTGTTCTGTGCTGGATGGTGGCTGTTGCTATTGCACTGCTGGAGCAAGTTTGGAGTTGCCCTGCTTGGAAAGGCTTTGGCTGAGAGTATTGCAGCACATCAGCATGTTTATGCCTCCCTGCACTAGCAAGCTTGAGCCTGGAAACCTCTAGGTGGGAACACAATGGGCAGATAGTGGCCTCCCTGTGGACGGGGACCACTATGATGGTTGAAAGGTTGGGAATCCCTGTGTGGAGACAAATACTCACTGACCTCTGAAAAACTTTCTTGCTTCCAGGGAAGCTGAAAACTTGCTGATTGATAAGCCTTTGGGCTACTTCCTTGTTCGCATCAGCCAGAGCCAACCAGGCTACACCCTGACATACAGGTAATGAGCCTTGCAGAGAAGGAAGAAGAAATTCCTAAACTGAGCTATGTATGGCTGGAATAGTTAATTTTTCTCTACAGAGTAGTCCACTGACTCCGATGCTTAGCCTCTTCTGTGGTGGGGTGCCTGAAACCCAGGCAAACAGGACACTGCAGAGTCCATCTCTTGCCAAAGTCTAGATCATTGAGTTGATGTGAGTTGGTTTGCAGGGTGCAGGTACTGCTTGGGGTGTGTTAAATGGTTGTGTGGCTAGAAGAAGCATCTACTGGGGCCTGAGGAAATGTGATATAGCACAGGACATTATTCTAGAGAAGAGGAGAAGTAATCAGAGGATGCTAGAAGCATGCAGCATCAGGCAAGAGGAAGGGCAGGTGGTAATGTGGACAACAGGCCTGGGAGATGGTACAGGCTGCTGGGGGTTGGATCCAGAAGCGTGGGTTCTCTCTGTGCCCCTGTTGCTCACTTTGGGGAAACCGATGCTCCTCCAGCACCTGTTACCACAGTGTACAACACTCCAGCATGGAGGATCTCGTGCATCTTTGCAATATTTGGTACTGTGGCTCTTGATCCTGTCTGGGCCTCCTGAGACAAAAAATACAGAAAGCAACAACCAGGTCCTGGAGAGATGCTGTGGCCTCGTGTCATGACTGTTTCTGTCTGTCCCTCTCACCAGGGGTGAAGGCCACTGCAGACACTACATGATTGAGATGCAGCCCAATGCACGCTATGTAATTCTGGGTGAGGACCAGGCTCATGCCTCGCTCACTGAGCTGGTTCGGTATCACCAGGCTGTGGGCATCCAGCCCTTCATGGAGATGCTGACTGTTCCCTGTGGGCAGGTGAGTGCTCAAGATCTGCAGCAGCAAAAGGGGCTGGGGCATGGGCTGTGCCTTGAGCACACAGAGTCACCTGGGCAATATCTCTGCTTTTGGTTTCTGTTGTGGGAGTCCTGTATTGGCTGAGCTGCCTGGCCTCTTCTGCATGTGCCAGCAAAGGCTAGTAGGTGAGCACTGGGGTTTCCTGGGTTGGATGTTACCCCTGCCCTATGCTTGTTAGTAATCACAGCTGGATATTGCTCTTAGCTGTGCTCTTTGGGGTATGTAAAGGGTTTGTAGTGACCACTGCTGAATGCACTTTTCACCCTCAGAAAAGCAGTGAGAGTTTGGATTATGAAGACCTGGAGTGCCTCTCGCTGGCTGCATCTGCAGCCAAGGAGCAGACCCCTCGGTGGGGGCAGACTTGCCTCTCTGGGCCTACCGCTGGGAAGCCCATCCTACAGACAGGAGCAGCCTCAGTTCTCAAATGCATGTGGTTCAGGAGGGCCAAGAAGGACCGAGAGCAACAGAGCCTGGATGAGAGCAGGACAAAACCAAGCCCAGGAGAGGAGGGAGGCAGACAGCAGGCATTCCCTCACCTTCACTCCTCCATACGCCTGGCAATGCAGGAAATCCAGCAGGTGAACAGGGAACAACTCCAGATTTCCAGTGCCTTCCTCTGCCACAGTCTTGCCCCCACAGCTGCTGTGGGGCTGGTGGAGATGCCCTGTCCAAATATAGGAGATAGGAGGCTTCCAGAAGTGGTACTTGGTTTCTTATCTCCTCAATGACCAGATTTATTTGGTGATCTTGGCATCCAGATTGTGGGAGACCCTGGGAGAGGATCTCTTGAGATTCACAAAGAAAATCCACAACACAAGGTTGTGACATGGCTAGTGACCTAGCCAGTACTTCCCTAATGCTGTGTCTTTGCTTCCCACTGCAGTTCTCTTCCGTTCCCTCGACCAGCTCCTGTACTGAGCTGCAGTCGAGGTCTCAGCATTGAGGACACGCAGCCCAAGTGACACGGTAAGCAGAGGGGGATGCACAGGAGGCCAGATGGCAACTTTAGCACCTCCAGGAAATAGAGGAGCAAAGGGGAGAGTCTCCTGGCCGTCAAGAAGAAATAGAGCAGGGCAGATGGAAAGCAGCTGCCAGCTTCTATTCCAGGCCTGCAAAGAGATCATTGGCAGAGGGAGGCCAGGAAAAAAATGGGAACCACCAGCATAGGATTGCATTCCTGACACATGGGATGAACATTGTGCTTGCAATACCACAACAAAACTGCTGGAGGGAGCTCGAGTTTGTTAGAGATCACAGTTTGGAGGTCTGAGGCTGGAAAAGGATCATAAGAAAGTAAACCTACACACTAATTAGTCAGTTGCAATAACATAAAGCTGTGGAGAGTGGCATGTGTCAGAAGGGGATGCTAGGCAGAGGGCCTCACAAAGAGTGAGCTGAAGGAAGGCTGAGAACATAAGGCAGCAGTTTGAGGACTCTAAGGACTTAAAGCAAGGTCACAGGAGCTGGTTACTGAGGCTATAGTACACTGGGTGGGTTATAGAGTGTGTATGGAGGGGCCAGGAAGAGCCTTTCTGATACAGCTAAGGCCAGTATCTTATTTGTCTGAAGCATCTAGTCTTAGAACAATAATGTCTTATTCTTCAGTTGCTAAAGCCAGGGAGAAGCAGTAGTGATGCTGTTGTACACGTCTAAAAACATCTGGATTTTTTGGGTTGGTAGCAACTGGGAGTGGAGAAGGATCAGAAAAACATGCTGTTGGCTACAGATTTACTGCAGGATGTACAGCTCTGCATGGTCATTTCTGAGTTCCCTGCGTCATTCAGCTCCCAGAAATTCATGTTGAGCCATAGCTTATTAGCTGTCTTGGGTGGCTGACAGAGAGCTTTCCCTGCAGTGTTTGACTCAGTTGTTTCATTCTTGTGTTTGGTTGTTAGTGCACCTGAGGACTCTTTTCTTGTGCCTGAGGTAAGATAGAAGACAAACAAATTCTGCGGGATCTTCATAAATAGTTGCAAGCATGCCATGCAGGGATTGCTGAATGAAGCCTTCCTTTTATGTTCTGCACTTCATTGTGTTTCCTGACTTTCTTGCAGATGAAAACGATTTAGCCCTGTCATCTTTGGGTGCTGCTGAGCCTTGCATAATTGGGTGAACACATCCAGATATAGAGCAGCCTTCTTTTTTTTTTTTTTTCTTTTTTTTTTCCGCAACAGCTGGCTCTGTGCCTTTAGGCAGGACTGCTGCAGGAATGAACCTTCTTCAGCCTTCAGCTAGGTCTGCAGTACCTGGACCAGTCTCTTCTTGGCAGTGGGGAGAAGTTGGGAACAATCACACTCTATGCACAGATCCACAGTACCTGACAATACTTCAGTGTGCCTGGAGAGCCTTCACCCATGTTTAATGCGGTTGTTTGTCACAGACTGGATATCTCCCAACAAGGGGTTCACTTTGCAGCTGTGTGCTGATTTCCTAAGTATTTTTTCTTGAGTCTTCTGTTTCTGCTCTGGTCCTGTGTGTCTGCGTCGCTGGGGGAAGCTGGGCTGGGGAGGCACAGAATGAATCTGGTGTGTGCTCTTTGGTGAGTGCAGAAGCACTTGACCAGGAGCTAAGAGACTGTTAAAGGACGAGAAAATCTCTTTGCAGAGTGTATTACCTGCCCTTATATCTGACACACTGCTCCTCTCTACTTAGCCAGCATTCAAGTTGGGGAATAGTTGGCAAAACTGTGGTCTCTTCTTATCCCCGCATCCTCACAATATGCCTGAGGGTAGAGGATTTGGGAATATACAGGACTAGGTTACTTGTAATGTATTTTCTGCCTTTTTAAAAGATCACTTTTCAGCCAAGTTGTTCTCCTAAAGAGAAGCG
This sequence comes from Tinamus guttatus, assembly GCF_059628265.1. Lineage (NCBI taxonomy): Eukaryota > Metazoa > Chordata > Aves > Tinamiformes > Tinamidae > Tinamus > Tinamus guttatus. Next base: position 445,799 of record NW_028289304.1, read on the forward strand.
CGGGGGTTTCTTTGTTCCTGCGAACCTGCAGCCCGTTCAGGCATGGATTGTAAATGGAGGAAGGGCTAACAGTGGGAGTGTAGACAGAGGTAATTGAGTAACTGCAGGCAGGACTGGACCTATGAGGAGCTCCAAGTCAAGCTGTCCATGCTGGTCTAAGGGACAGCTCCTGCCCAGACACAGGGGCAGCCTCGTGTCTTGGTTTCCATCCAGGTGCTGGCCCAAGCACCCACCCCTCACATGTGCCTGGCTGTCCTGTCCTGATGTCCATCAGTGATGCAGCTGCCACCATGGCTGGCTCACTCGGGAATAAACTGTGTGCTTCTGAGGTTTTGTTTTTGTTTTTGTTTTTTTGTTTTTTTTTCTTGCAAGAAGCAGTGTTATTTAGCAAGCAGATTGCTGCCTCGGTTTACTGAAAGAAGTTATGCAAAAAGTACAGTCCCATGGAGCTGAGCCAAGAAGAGCTACCAGTGACCTGTTGTTTTCTTCCATGTGTTGTGCGGTGCTGAGGCTGTTTAAGGAAGGGGCAAAGAAGCTCAAATACATTGCCACTGCAGAGTTACTTCTGAAATGTCTGAGTGCAGAATCCGAAGGCTCACAGTAATCCTGGTGTCCAGCTGCTGCCTCTGATGAGCTGATCTCCCCCCCTGCACCCTGAGCCGAGCTCCCTGTGTCTGTCAGCAGTGCCCGGGAGGTCCCTGCATGCCTGAACACGGCGCTGTCTGTGCCTACAGCTTTGCCAGAGCCTGCTGCACACACTGGAGCTGCACCTGGAGAAACTAAGATTTATGATTCAGGATGCTTGTGGCAGAGCCTCTTAGTCCTGCCTTCACACCTTAGGTTATTTCCACCTCCCTTATGTGTGCTCCTGTTCAGGCTGCAGCATTCGTGCTGAGCAGTCCTGGCTCATAGGGAGAGCGCTGCTGGGACAGGGAGGGAAGCGGTCGTTGTCTCAGCGTGACATCCAGACCCTCTCCCAGCACTGCCCTCTCGTGTAAACACACCTTCCTCCTCCTGATGATGGGGTTGTGGCAGCTGTTTTGGGGGTCTTCAGAACAGGACCAGTCCAGACAGGCCGCTGTTTGCAGAGTCCTTTCAGCTGAGCTCGGGTGCTTTTGCTGGGCAGCCTTGGACCCCACAGCAATGTTTTCCTTGGCTTCCTCTGCCTGTGGGTGTCTGGAAAACCTTCCTTCGAGGTAGCTCATAAACCTGCTTTCCTGCCAAGATGTTACAAAAATGTCACAGAACTAAGGCACGTAAAAGCCATGCATTTCAGGAACTGAGATGCTGCCTCATTCTTTCCTAGCTTCCGTGCCACAGAGAGCGTGTAAACCTAGGGCTACGATACGGCTGCAAGGCACTATCCTCTCCTGTAGCCTGGTGAGGAAAATACTGACCCAAGGGCTGCGAAGCGAGCAGGTGAGAAACAGCAGTGGTGAGAACTGGGACAGATGTGCAAGGCACCTGCCCCGTCCCTGCCCGCTGCCCCGCTCCTGCCTCGGTGCTGTTGCCAGTACTGTGCTCTTTGAGCCGAGCTTGCACGCGACTCGGGGAAGTGTCATCAGCTTCTCCGCTGGCTGCATGCAACAGGTCGCCTAACAAGCTTCCCAAGACCAGAACAGATAGTTCATAAATTTCTTTTGCCCCTGGTTTGATAGGTAGAAAGAAATGCAATGGGGGCAGCCAGGAGAGCCTGCCTGTCACTGACCCGGGCAGTGGGTCTGCCTGGCAAGTCAGGTTTCCTCCCTGTCTGCTGCTTCCGCTCTTCCTGTGGGAGACACTGAGGGATCAGCAGAATGCCAAGCTGCTAGGCTGAGGAGGCTATGTGGAACTGGAAGCATTGGCATGATTTCTACAAGGCTGCAGTGAATGAGCAGGAATGTTAATAAACCACGTGCTGCTGCTGTAAGCAACATCTAGCCATGCTTCTGGAGAGCAGGCAGGTGAGTGCTGGACTGTTATGGGAAGAAATGCATGCCATAAATGGGGAAAAGCGGGGAGAAGTGCTGAGAATACATTAGGTTGCTAAAGTATAAAATGCATTTTTGTCATATTTACAGCTTCCAGCCAAAGTCTCTCTGCAAGAAGAGGCTGAGTTATGCTGAGGGTTTCTTTCATCTTGGCCATGAAGAACAGTTTACTTCCCCTCTTGCAGCAGGATTTTACAAACTTGAAAACTGTTATCACGTCTCCCTCAGTCTTCTTCTAGCTAGACTAAACAATCCAGCTCTTTTTAATCTTTTATCTTTTGCCATATTTCATGTAACTACTTTTCAAATACGACCTATGCATCCACCTTACGAAGAGCTCCATCAAGACCACTGCTTGTCAAAACACCACTTGAAAAGGTCTCAAAAGCCCTACCAAAGTGAAGCCATACAACATTTCTTTCCTCCTCACAACACATATTAGTCTTTTCTGCCACGAAGCCCTATTATTCCCTTACAAAAACACATAAGCTGTATTTGTAGGTGCTTTGACTTGTGCTTAGCTTACCTAGAGTAGGATATATTTTCAGGTGTAGCCTCTGCTTTACCAAAGGATTTGGTCTACACACTCAAAACCTAACCTTTGGTATTTAACTAGTGCTAGCTTTCCAAGTGTTTCCACTATTCCCTGTTCCATTCCTTTTTGCTCTCTACCAGTTTCTCTCTTCCACATTTATCAGTATAAAAATATTTGGCTCTGAAATGAAACTAGAGGCATGGGATGTGCTAAGCTTAGAGCATTTTGTTCTATGGCAGGCTAGGGATGACCTTCACATGGTCTGTGAAGAGCCATAAGACATGCTCCAGATGCCTCAACACCCAGCACAGATTATAGCAGAGCCAGCACAGTTGTGGTTAGATTAGGAGAGCTTGAATATAGATGCTCACACAGTCCTTGGCTTGGATGACAAATCCACAATGAAGATATTGCCCTAAAAGGGGTGGTACTGGGAAACAGAGGAAGTCTGTGCTTGAGCAGAGAATTGCATTAAGTTCTTCTAAATTCCATACTAAACTCTGGACCATTCTTCTTCTCAGCCCACTGAATTGTACATAAACAAACCAATATTTGCACTTTAAAAGAGAAACCAGGATTCCATGTCTGACAATGACAGAGGAGATGGTGGACAGATTTCAGATCATTTGGTGTAATTTTTTATTTTCACACAGAAAGAGGGAAAGGTCCTAGAACTGTTAATCGTCCCAAGTACTTCCAGGTGGTTGTTTCCACACAGTCATGGAATCAACCCAGATCATGGTGGCTGTGGGCAGGTCCCATGCCCTGGAGCTGTGTGTCTCCAGAGCTTTGATCCCAGGCATCATGAATCTCTCAGGAGGTGAATTCATGGCTACGACAAAACTGGGCAAAAGGTGCAGCAAATCCTGGCTGCAGTGCATCTCCTCTATGTGCAATGTCAGTCTAAGGATGCATATTCCTTCCACATGCAAACTCCTTGTCTGCCAGCCCAACCTATGAAATGTGGTTTGAGGATGAATCAAAGTCATACAGTGAGGATCAGCTTGTTCTAGACTGAGAAAATATGAAAACCAGAAGCAGAATAACAAATGACTTCACATTTAGCTTTGAATGAATTCAGGAATGACAATACAACACTACAAGTTGCACCAAAAGAAGAAAAGGTTTCTGAAATAACACTAGCAAAGAAAGAACCGGTACAATTAGTGTTTGCCTGCCATAGAGAACTTTGGTGTGAATTAATCAAAAAACAGGGCACCCAGGTGATGAAACAGTGGTAGGGAGGCTGCTCTTCAAAACAGTTGCTTCAGACTCCATTGGTCTGTGCTTTACTCTTGATGAAGCTGTGAGACAGGACCTGGTTAGAGCTGCCAGTCTCCAATGCAAAGAGGAGGGCAACCATCCAGAGGGAAGGGCAAGAAGCTCTCTTTAGGCCTCTGTATCTGGTCAAGTGGAGCAGGAAGAGACACTACAGAGGGACATCATGGACACAAAGCAAACTTCTCTCTGTTTTCCTGAGGATCATCGTCCCCGCCTCTTGCAACTGAACATCAGGGAGAGGAGGTGTGTGCAAAGGAAAGAGAAATGCAGAACCTGGGTGTAGGATTCAGTTCACTGGGCTACGCTGCTTTCTGTTGCTCTTCAAGGACAGATGGGAAACAGCAGGAGAGAAACCGAAGGTGCTCATGGACAAAGACACAGCTCTTGAGGTAAAGGGTCTGTTTAAATAACAGCTGTCAGCAGAGGAGATCGGTGTCTTCCTGAGGCAGCTGTGACAGAGTGGACAAAGGAGGGTCTATACCTCTCCCAATCTTCCTCCTTGCACTCACTGCTAAATCACAAGGAAGACAGGGCTGGAACTACTCCTCTACATTTCAACTTGCCAGTACTATATTAAAAGGCGCAGATGTGCTCTAATAAACTCACATCTGCAGCATATTTATGTGCTTGTGATAAGATATGCATTTTGTACAGCCATTCTGTCAAGATTATGCCAAAACAATGTGTGAAGAGCCAAGTGATATATTGTAATGGAGTAAGTGAAATGAGCCCTTCCTCGAATCATGTTTCTAGTCCCTACACCAAAGGCCCAGATTGTCTCAGATGTTATAGAAACTGCTGTGGCTTGTGAAGTTCAAGGCAAAATATAAGCTGAGCTGAAGAGGAGTGGAGATAAAAAGGGAAAGAAGCCACAGACAACAGAGAAATTCAATTAATGGCAGAAACTCTCAGGTTACAGAGATCCAGTTAATAGACGTGATTAACTGAAGTCAGCGGGTACATAATAAAAGCAGCTCTTGTAATTGCCTAAAACATCAAGAGATAAAAATTAGAAGACAGCAATAATTTATTTTCATGGCCCTCATTTTGTTTTTGTTCCTATTCCTTCTGCTGTATCCATTATATTTAGTGAATAAGCAGCATATAAAAATCTTACACTCAATAAGAAAGTTGGAGGCCAGACTGTAGAGATTCTGGCTTCTCTCCACTTTGAAAGGATTCAGGGTTTCTGCCTTCAACACAAATAGCGACCTTGCACAGTACAGCATAATATTCTGCTTCAAGTGTCCATCTCACACTGAAGCTGTAATCTCACTCCCCAGGTACCGAGACAGACTCACTGCAAAACCACAGGCAGAGGAAGTCCTTGTAAGCACAAGCTGCACCTAAACCATACCCAGCTCCTAAAGGAAGCAGCAAAAATACAATTCTCATTTTGAGATGATTTGTTCTGTAACTGCTCTGCTAGTGCTTCCAGTCAGCAGCAAGAATGCTCACATAAAAGAAAACAGCAGCAGATTCAGAGCTGGGGAGAGCCTGTTGGCCAGAAATTACAACCCCCAAAACAGTTGACCCTCTTAAGCATGTTACCTTGTCACTTTTCTATTTAGGACATTGCCATTGTGATCTAGGAAAACTCTCAGATCAACTTGAGGCTTCCCATATACCATCAAACAGAAGGATGCAAGACCGTAAACTATGTTTTAAAATCTGCTTCCCTAAGGAAACATGTCTTATTTGCTTATAGTAATAAGCAAATATAGTATAATAATATAGTAATAATTTGCTTCTGTCTGACGGTTCCTTTTCTCCAATAGCTTCAGAGCCTCTCAATCAGTCGATTTCATCCAAACTGGACAAAGCAGTAGGCATGACTAAGTTACATAGAAAGTCATCAGCTGGGTAGAGAGGGACCCTTGGTGATGCCTGCACCAAGGGAAAGGTGAGCAGCCTGTCTCTGTAGTGGACACCAGCCAGCCTGGTGGCACAGGGCACCTTTGCAACTTTGCGGGCAGTTTGACATCTATGAAAGAAGCTGAAGCTGTGGGAGAAGGATTTCTGTACAAGGCATTGATGTGAGTAATTCTGATCCAAACCCACCAACACCACTGGAAGCTTCCTGGGCTTTGTCTGGGTCAGGCCCTTGAAACACATCTTAGCCATGGGGTCACACAGCATGTGTGGGAGTCTCAGCTTCACCTGCAAACCCTCCCACTCTTCTCTAAGACAGATCTTGTTACAGGAACTGCTGGGCATTAGTACCAAAATACTGTCTTTATAAATGGTAGGGGCAATTCTCCAGGACATTTCCTTTTCTCTACAGTATGAACTATCCCAAGTAATTCCTAGTATCTTCCTGCCCACTGGTGAATAGGAGCCCATGCCCACGACAGGGCCGTGCCCACCCACAGGAAAGGCAGTGGAAGACAGGGACACCATTCAGCCATGCTTGTCCCCTTGCTGATGTCCTCAGGAAATAGGTAATTAAAAGCTGGACTAACTCACCTAATCATTGACCCCTCCCTATTACTTAAAAGCCAAATCACTTGTGATGGAACCAGGATCTATGCAGCTCTTTCTGCCTCATTTCATAGCCTTGTTAGTGTACATCCCAATGAAAGTCTAACACCGCTTATCTTGAGTTCTTCCCAGAGCCTGAGTACTGGTATTCATACGACACTGCGAAAGCCATCAGTCAGGAAACATGTGCTTCTAGATGCACAGATGACTCCCGCGCACACGTCCAAGAGCAGAATGTGGCCCAACGTTTGCACCAGCTCATGTTACAAGATCTGTGCAGCCAGATATACTTAGGGAGGATCAAGGCCTGGCATGCTAAGTGAAAATTTTAGAAGACACTGATTTTTTTATTTGCTTGACAATTTCTTGGAGACAGTTTCCCCGCTGATACATGAGGTACAGCTGAGTCTGCGGTTAAATCAGGAGGCTCTTCCAAGTTAGCTGTGCAGATAAGAGGGCAAACAGGAAAAGACAAATGCACCGGGACACGAAGGGTAAGAACAGTGAAAACACATACCTTCAGGGATGCACTGTCCAAGAACAAATTTATAACCCTTACAGCATTTTTTCCTGAAAAACAATAAAATAAAAAAAAATAAATAGATATATTCTCTAAAGGCTGGTGTCACCTTTAAAAACAGTCATGAATAGATCATGGTTATGGAGCTGATGAAATCAGTGAGATGAGGACTTTCAGCTTATGGTGGAGAGGTATCTCCACATTAATGCAACACAGAAACCCACCACTTAATCCATGAGTTCTCTAATGCTGCTACACCACTGCCCAGTGTGCTGGACAGAGGATTACCAACACAAGCCTTCCCCATGGAAACCCTCCCTCACCCCTGCTGCACAATCTCCTGTTTAAGTGTAAAACCAAGGTTCACTCTTCCCCCAATATCTGCAGTTGCCTGTTCCTCCAGGCAGGACACTTGAGATGTTCTGAGACTCTCAGATGCACTGATCCTGCGGGGATGAATGCATGTTTATTTGCAGGCAAGATGCCAGCAAATGGTCAACTCTTTTTTTTTTTTAATAAAAAAAAATATTCCAACAATTCAGGGAGAGTATGAAATATCCAGAGAACAAAATCACAGCAACACAACAATGCATTGTTGTTCCTCAGACAAGATTATTTTGGATCTCTGGATAGCAGTTAAAAACACAAGAAGCTAAGGAAGGGCTCCTCTCTGTAGTTTTTACTGATCAGTCATTTTTGGCCAGTTGACTTTTGAGTATCTGAATGAAGACATTTTAAATGATAGCATGGGCAGCCACCTGAGGCTACACAAAGCTCTTGAGGAGCATGGGCTGGGTACCTCAACACTGAGCCACTCAAAATTACACATGATTTTTGAAAATCCTGCCTCTCCATGCTGAAAGGACACAGCACATCTCAGTGCTGTCCATGCATGCAACCCAGGTCACAATTTTCATGATAAACTGAAGGGTATTTTCAAACATCTGTCATAACAGTGTAAACTTACAGAAAAGGGTAAATTTCAGCTAGAAGGACACACAAGATAAATATTATTATTCATTTCTAATATTTTAATAAACCTGGAAGGTGATAAGCACAATGCATTGAGCATTTCAGCTGCAGAGAGGGAGTATTTTACATAGACAAAGGAACAAAACTATAATGGAGATTCTGTAAGACTAGACTTTTTTTTATGTTTTCTACTATATGAAAAGAAGTCTGAGTGCATTTTTTGTTATTGCTAAGCTGTAATGACATTTAAGAGCTCCATTATATCTGCCTGTTTCCTTTTGAGTCAGGAAACTTCAGTAAGCCACCAGGATTCCCAATAGGGCTGAGGATCCTTGATGGACGGCTGCTGTCCTCATCACTGCGCTCCTCAGCTACTCGCTGCAGGTGCCGAGTGACCTTTTGAAAGATCCCAGGGTGGTAGCTACCAGAACTACTGCAAAAAAAAAAAAAAAAAAAAAAGGCAAACTGCCATTCAGTGTGCTATTTGATCAGGACTACATGGCTTTGGGAAGAAAAAGCTGTGTATTTTAGAGAGTCAGAAGTTTTCACCTCTTGTGGATATGCTGAAATCTCCACAAAGCTAAGAAATCATCAATTTGGTCTTACCCTTTAATTCAATAACTGAAACAGAAGAGTGCTAAAGCCATGGAAGTCAATGACACAACACTTCCCTAGACAGTCCACAGCCCGTCACAAATCATCCTTATGTTGAATTTAAAGCAACTATCATTTGCAATTAACCGCTTAAAACAAACAATGCATTATTCCAAACTATGTAAAAACAAACTTTGCCTGCATTTTTTCCCACTTCCAGAGATTAGCTGGAATGTAAATTATATTTAATGAAGCTTGAGCATTTGAAGAGGAAGCCTTGCTTTGTTATGCAAACAGTGGTCCCTCATTAGACTTTTCTCCAAACACTGCTATGAAGTTTTATCTGCAAGACAAACAAATGCAGGAGGAAAGAGTTCAAAGGTGCATCGGGGAGGCTGTCCGTTTGCTGCAAGCCATGCTGATGGCTTTCCAAGTGCACATTCACCTTCTCCTGTCTTCAGAAGCAGGGAGTGGTGGTGATAAAGCTTTGCTTATAGCCTGGCTTAAAGGAGAGCAAGCTGAGAGCAGAGCAGAGGAGGGCATCCACTCTGAGATGCTGGTCCATGTGGTTGTGCCAACCAGAACTAACCACGGAAGGGGAACAGTAGCCTCTATCATTTTTACCCTTTACCCTGTAAATTCCCACCTGATTGTCAGCATTAGGCTTCTTCCAGACAACAGCTAAGCAGCTCACAGCAGCCTACATACTCCTTGAGCTGCACCTAGCCACGGGTAAGGCTTGTGTGCCAAGCACGCTTCTCCTCTGAAGTCCATTAGTCACTGGCTTTTGGATCGATTTGTTGTTTTTTCATTGCTTAGTTGTGTTTTTTTTGGACTTCTTGGATTCTTCTGATTGCCAAATGCCTTGCCCTGTACATCTCCTTTTGCACAGATGACCTGCCTAGGACATGTCTTATGCTGAAAGAGCAGAGTGGTGTCTCCCTTTACTGCAGGGCATGAGGGAGGTCTTTACGCAGGGATTGCCTCACTGACCTTGGTGAACACCCAGCTAGTCTTATACCCTGTTTGTATTACTGAGGAACAGCATGTGGCATTTTAATAGCAATACTTATTTCAAATATCCAGCTCCAGGATCATAGAATCATAGAATCATAGAATGCTTAGGGTTGGAAGGGACCTCTAGAGATCATCTAGTCCAACCCCCCTGCACACACAGGGTCACCTAAAGCACGTGGCACAGGACTGCATCCAAGCGGGTTTTGAAGATCTCCAGAGAAGGAGACTCCACAACCTCTCTGGGCAGCCTGTTCCAGCGCTCTGTCACCCTCACTGTTAAAAAAAATTTCCTTAAGTTCCTGTGGAACTTTTGGTGCTTCAGTTTGTGGCCGTTACCTCTAGTCCTATCAGTGGCCACCACTGAAAAGAGACCAGCACCATCCTCTGCACTCCCTCCCTTGAGGTACTTATAGACACTGATTAGATCCCCTCTCAGCCTTCTCTTCTCCAGGCTGAACAGGCCCAGCTCCCTCAGCCTCTCCTCATAGGGCAGGTGTTCCAGGCCCCTGATCATCCTTGTGGCCCTGCTCTGGACTCTCTCCAGCAGCTCCACATCCCTCTTAAACTGTGGAGCCCAGAACTGGACACAATACACATGTCTAATCAATGTTGCACAGCAGCAATCTCATTACACATAAATGAGAGGTAAGAGGGGGTCTCCACTGATAATTTTAATGACTGAATAACTTTCAGCAAGACAGTTGCTAGGCAACTGTACATATGAGCATGCATCAAACATTGTAAATAACGCACAGTTGGGCAGGAAGCTCCACTACTAAAATGTGGAAAATAATTCATTATCATTAAATCTGGTTTTCAGAAGCAGCAGCTTTTAGCAGATCTATCTGTTATAGCCTTTAAAATATTAGAGCCACCTGGCAACTTCTGGTTCTCATGCAGTCTTCACTCAGGCAAGTACACAAGTGCAAGAGAAGCTGAAAAGAGGATTAACTGGTTCCTCTGCTGCCAAGGTTGAGGCTGTCCTGGATCACTGAATGTTAGAAGATGGGAATCAAAAGTTTGATAGCTATAAATTTTTGACACATCCATGACTAGGCAACAGCTGAGCAGCAGCTCTGAGGATCTGCCTCCATTACAGGCTTCTTTGGACCATGTGAGGAGTTTTCCCTGAGCATCCTCATGGCCCATAGACCAAAGGTGCCTGACACAAAGTGTACCAAGACAGTTGCCTCTCAGCAGTATGTCGCCAAGCTGTAGCTATTTAATAGCATTGCCCCAGACAGGCAGGATGAAAGGAATGTGGCTTAATTAAGCCACACTTTATTAAATTAATTTATCTGGGAACTATCAGCAGTAACTCATCATGCGGCTCCTGATGATTTTTCCCTTGTTTCCACCTGGTGAATGGCTGCTGTCCCTCAGCCCACAGCTACCTCCTGGCCTGCTGTCGGGACATCACTGCCCATCTGTTCTGCAGCTGGAGGAAGGGCACTGATCTTACTCTTTTTTCCAAGGTCTTCAGAGTGTGCTTTCCCTCCCTTCAAGTCCACAGTACCAGCGTGGTACCGGTACCAATGGACAAAAAATGAACAGCTCTCCCCAGCCTCTAGTCGTCAATCTATCCCAGAAAAACCTCCTAGGCAGTTTGGGAGGAGAACAGGAGGAAGCTGGTGATGGTCATTGTGTCATGCAGGGGCTCTTGTGCCACAGAGCACATCAGAATGAAGTGTTGAGGGTATCCTGAACTGAGAAAATAATTCTGTGGATGAAAGGAGTGATTCAGGGTCCTACCAAAGTTGAAACTCTTTGGGAATGTGAATAATAATAGGATAAAATTTTAACTGAGATTTATTCTGCATCTGTAAGCAGTAACATGGCAGTGCATGGCATTTGATGACAGCTGGCTCAGTGAAACTTGGCGTGTTAAACATTTTTTTTTGATATCTCAAGCCGAAGAGTCTCCAAAGCTCTACCATGGCATTTGTGTTGCAGATTATACATAATAGTCAATTAATTATTGGAAAAAAAGAAAAGAGAAGGGAAGAAGAAGTGGAAGCGGAAAATGCAGAGGAAGGGTAAAGGGAAAAGGAAGGGAAATGGAAAAAGTGGAAAAGAAAGTGGGAAAGGAGAAGAAATAAAGAGGAGGAGAAAAAGAAAAATTTTATTCTCGCTTCCAATGAACATTAAGGACACTCTTCAAGCTTGCTGAAAACATCAACAGTACAAACAGAAGAATCGACACCAGGAAATATTCGTCTGCTAGGAGCAAAGCAGGCACAGCAATCACTACATTGACTCAAAAAGTGAATTATTATAATAAACTATTATCCTTTCTTTACCCTTACTGCACTGCAGGTTCAGAAAATCAGTTTTCAAGATAGATTTACCCCCAAAAAGTAAGTCAAGCAGAAGTAATTACCCTTTCATCTCTCATGGGCTAGCAGTACAAACATGAGCCATTTCAAAAACTTAGCTGATGCATGGGATGGCTTTACTGGAAGTAGCAGCTCAATATGTGGTCAGGCAGGTCAAACCCACTGCCGAACATGCTGTTTCTGACCTATGAATGTCAGAGAAGTCTCAGTTTTGGGGAAATAAGAGCTATTTGACATTTTATGTGTGTTTAGATATATCATGGCTGGTGTCTCAAGCTGTTAGATAATAATGACAAGGCGGGAGAGCAGCTAATGAAAATTAAATCCCGCTGATTTAGCTCTTACATTGCAGAACCACATCAAGGAAGCATGGGGCAGCTGACCACTGGCATTTTGTTCAACAGCAAACCAAAACAAAGAAAGTCTACTCTATGAGAAGCTTGTGCTAGTAGAGAAGGTCAGTATTTCACTAAAAAACTGAAACAGAAAATATTCAACTTCCAACTGTTAAAACCCTAAGAACATCATGGAATGTTTCTTTTTTTTTTCCAATAACAAGCTAACATTTTCATGGAAAATCAACACTTCTCTTGACAAATGCATTTAATCATTTGAAGAAAGGTAGATTTTTTTTAACTAGACTTCTTCAGACAATATCATAACATGAGCTCATGCGAGTCTGTGCTGTATCTTCAAGACCCAAGTCAGCAAAGTTGTGGCTTTGCTATGTTTAATTGCACAGAGGAGTCCTTGTTAGGATGGCAACTTATTGTGTCTAGCCTGTGTTTTTCTTTGATCATCCTGAATTGCAGAAATATGCAGTGCAGCAAAAATGCAAATGTGAAATACAGTAATTAACTTACAAACATTAATTAGCCAATCATGAAAGTGAAGCAGCAAGGGACCTTAAAAGAAATCTTTGCCCATCTGTAGTGCAAGTGTGTTAATGAAGTAGCGCAGTAGCTGTGTGAAGTTTAGCTGTAATTCACAGAGAGATTTATAGCAATATGGTCTAAAACTGAAGCAATGCACTTTATTTTTGTTTGCTTTTCTGTGGGATACATACCAAAATCTTGAATAAGAAAGGATAGCCTTCCTGTAGACAGTCGCTCAACATACACTTTGCCATGATTTCCAGACTTGTTTTTTTTCCACAGTTGTGTAAAGAGATTATTTATGATCACGGGTGTAACTCATCAAGGTCCAAGCCCTACCACTTCCAATCACTGTCCCTAGCTGAGGGTGAATGACACAGCACAGGGTGAATGTCTGCATGTTTTTTACAATAGGCAGCAGCACCTATGACCACAGTAGGTATATGTGCAGTTATTTTTTTTTTCTGTTAACTGACGGAATAAAGCTGGAAAAAAAGAGGATCTACTGGAGCAACAACAGAGACCTACCCTTCACCAGCAAGGTTGGAACTCAGACCTCCAAAAGCAAATCATTGCAACCAATTACTTTTTTTTTTCTCTGAAAGATGGATTTTCAGTGACTAATGGTTTGCCTGGTTCTATGTCATGCTTCTCATCAGCTACTTCAGTCAAACAAACTTACTCCATTTTTTCTTCTTTTTTTAAAAGAAGCTCTGCTATCTGCTCTTTTGCTCAACTCTGGTTATTAACATCAATAGCAGAAACAAAATCCAGTTCTAGTTATTGTTAATGGGAAGGTTTTGATAAGATTCACAATTCATAGATTCCTCTGCAGTGAACATAAGACAGGGACCAGATCCTTCCCTGGCAAAAGCAGCCTACCTCTATTGATTTTGGTGGACTCTTGCCAGTTCATACTAACCAAGGGTCAGGTGATGATTTTGAAAGCTCTCTCATATGCTGTTTGGCTGCTCTTTTATTATAATGCATGGTTAACTGACTCTCTTAGCTACTTGAGGCACTGTTTTGTCTCATCTTTTTATGGTGCTGGAATAGAAATTGTGGTTCCTTTGTCTCAGAGAGTACCAGGGACCTTCCAAACTGCCGATGTGATTTGCAGCCAGTACATAACTCAATATTTGTGATTGCATGAAAGAAACGGGGTGCACATTTCTCTATAAAGGAGCAACAAAATCTAAGTAGATTCAAAGGATGTAGGAAAGGATATGTGAGTGGAGGGGAAGATAAAGGGCTGTAAGAAGTATCTGTCCAGAGCCCTTTTGAAGCTGCCTCCAAGCTTCAGGAGAGCCACACGCTAGGAATATTTCAGTCTTTGGGATGCAGGAGAAGAGGTGGGTATGTAGCAAATGCTGCAGGCAGCCTGCAGCCCGGAGAAGAGCAGAGCTCCTGAGCTTTGCTCCCTGCAACAGAAAGCAGCAACTGGAGTTGAGCTTTTTGGGTCCATTCTGGACAAAATACAGACTATTACAGGTGCTTCCTGTGATCCTTCCTTCTGATCCATAATGAAAGAAACCCGCTGTGTTGGGATTTCCATTTGAAATCATAGAGATTAGGGTTCTGAGGGAAGCCATAAGGCTGTGCTGCATGGTCAGGACTGACTTGGGCCATGGGTGCTTCCCAGCCACAGCATCATCTCGTTATGCAGGATGTAACGTATCACACAATTTCAGAAAGGTAATGAAATCATCCCTTCAGCACCTGGAAAAGCCTTTTCATGTGCATGTAAACATCTTCAGAATCACAAATGTGATTCCTTCAGTGTTAGACTGTAATTTCTTCCCTTCTGTCTTGGATTTTAATTTTTTTAATTCAAGGGAATGTTCATATGGTTTATTGCTAGAGAGCATGTCAAAAAAAAGCAGAATGATTAAATAAAAGACTTCTGACTCTTCTCATCTGCTTAGACTCAGCTTTATATACATGTTGTCAGCTTTGTCTTTATAGCTGTCTATTATAGCTTTCTTTTATTTTTTGGAGTTGTACCAAAAAATGATTTTGTTTAGTTTCACAGGTGAAGTTGCTTTGGATTTGACTAAATCAAATTGTCAAAATGATAGTTGTGAAATTTGGTAGAAAGAAAAAACTGATTTGATACAAAGATGGCACTGTTTGCATTTGCTACATAGTCTAATAAACTGGCAAAGTATGATGCATTCTCATAAGTATTTTATTTTGTAAAAACAAGTAGCCTTCTGAACCTCATTTGAAATGATCCAATATTCAGCCCATGTATTAAAATAACTCATCCCTTTGAGATTTAAAGTTAAAAAAAAGAAGAAATATAAGTCTTTTTTTCCACCCTCTTTGACTTCCAGTTAGAGAACTGGGAGCCAAATTGCCTTCCAAGACTGCAAATAGCTTGTCTTACTGATGGCACACATTCAATTATTTATCTAAACAAAGGTGAGCCAGAGTACAGGACTAATCACAGCACATCTGCCCAGTCTTTTGGATTTTTAAACTTCCATGACTCCACTTTGATGCTCCAATTTCCTACCAAATATTCATGATAGATAGAAATTAGTAAATTCTATTTTAGTAACATAGGTAGTGCCAGAGCAGTGCCGTAAGGAGCTCTGCTCGTTTGCTGGCTGCTGTTCTTTTGCTAGGTCGCTGGAGTCAAACAGCAATAAATTGCTGGCAAGCTCTTAGACTTACTGAGTCCAGCCCAATCCAATCCAGTTTATATAGCATCTTTCATCAACAAGATTGCAAAAATGCTGCATAAGCAATGTCTAATAAACTCTTTTCAATAAACAGTGAAAGGCAAGCGCCTTTTATATATCCATGCACAGAAAAGCACATCACAGAAACTATGCAAGGAAGTCAGATTTCTAAAGCTAGTTCTCCAAACAGGACATAAATCCTGATTAACCTTAAGAGTCAAGCTAATAACTTGGTTGACATTCACTTGGGGATGAAGGGGGCAGTTGCAGCATAAGGGCCTGCTCCTGATCCATCAGAAATCACTGGCAGTTTTGCCATGAACTTGTATCAGACTTGAATCAGACTAATAAACCAAGGTTCAGGATGATGCTTAAGCACATACTCAACCCTGAGGATGCTCCACAGTTGCACTTTTAGCAAGGGCAAGGTTAGACACTCACTTGTGGCATAAACAGAAGCTCACGTCTGGGTGGGGTGTCATCGAAGCCAGATGTAAAACTCTTTCTGGTTTTGGTATATTTGGGATTTGACAAGTGCCCTTGCTCCTTCACCCCTTCACCACCCACCTATACCCTAAATGCACATAGGCATATATAACCCATGCTCCTTATCTGAAAGCCATATTTCAGATGAAATAATTTGGATTTTGATTATAAGAACTTCCTACCGAAAGGGCAATGCTTGCCCCAAACCATTGCCAGCACTCCGAGGTCTTTCCCTTTCATCCTCCTCATGGGACAGAGAAAAACAGCACGTCATGGCTGTTATTCGGGTCACCCCAAGCACAGTCAGAGGGCCCTGAAGTACTGCTAGTGTTGCACAAGAAGGTAAAAGCTCAATCTGGAGTTTGCGCTTTCTTCAGCACTCACAAATCTTGACCGTGACCGTAGAAGGAAGCCTCCTCGAGTGCTCAGACACTGCCAGAGACAGTCAGAAACCTCAGGAGCAACATTTCTCCAGTTCGATTTCTAAAATGCATTTGAGCCTGTCCCTCCTTACACTTTGGAGGTTTTTACCCAAAATTAAGGGACAGTAATTTTCCACTTCTCTACCTTTGCTAAAGCCAAAAAAAAAAAAAAAAAACTATGAAAAAATCAGCTACAATTCAGAAGCTTGTTTCTCCTCTTCAGCAACATACACTTTGTAAAGGAAAAATGCACTAATTAGCCACTATCTTGCTATTTCAGCATAAGAAAAAGATTGCTGTTAATTTCCTAGACACTCTCAACACACTGTCTACTGACAAGAGGCATTAAATGGCTCTCATGTTCAAAGCGCATGCTTTATAAGAATGCAGCAAGTATAGTGATCTAATTTTATAGCTCGTGAATCACATAAGGGTACTTAACAACCACTTATGCCAAAAGATTTTTATGCTCCCAGCACTGGTGCAGAGTTGTAGGGGCATGACCCTGCTTCAACGCAGCCAAGGGAATTTTTCAAATCAAGATTTCAGCCATCCTATAAGCAGTAGAAATAAATACTAAGGAAAAAAACCCCTCTAATTTTAGAATCATAGTTTCATAGCATAATTTTGGTTGCAAGGCATTTTTGGAAATCTTCAGAGCCAGTCCCTTCATCACTGCATTTCCCCCTTACAGCTACTTAGAATTTCCCTTGCTGCAACGTGGGACTTTTTCCCCCTGTCCTCTTGCTGTGAACCTCTGATCAAGCCTCTGTCTTTTCTGTAACACCCCATCAGGCAAATGGAGACCCCCCATTGCCCCCAAATTGCAAATGCATTTGCCCCTTAGTGCTCTCTTTCCTCCAGGCTGACAAAACCCAGCTTCCTTTAGGCTCTTCTTAAACACAATGTTCTCTACCCCACCAGGTATCTTAACTCCAATTTGTCAGTAAGAACACCAAGCTCTAGGTAACCAAATCAAACAATATCACTAGCAGATAGTCTTTGAAACAGATTAGAGAAATGGAAAACAAACAAAATGTCTGCTAAATTGTAAGGGAATTGGAATTTGGGTTCCATCTCACTGCTTTCTTTCCCCCCTTCCCTCCACTTCCTCAATAAAATTTTAAAAGAAGACAGATTGAAAAAGGTAGAAACTCCTGAATGCAGTATAAACAGGGCTATTTGTCCTGATAATGTTTTTGAACAAAACAGCTGGCCATCTTTGATCACTATCTAAGCAATGAGGCTAAGTTAAATTTGTATTTCTAATATATTTTCAACATCAATAGTGGCAATGGAGTTAACTTCTTAATGTAAACCCTTGGAAATCTCTATAAAGATACTAAAGATGAAATTATTTCAAGAGACAATTATTTGTCTCACTGATGCAGATGTCTCTTTTTTCTCTCCCTTTTATTGTTCCCAGAGAAGACCTTGTAAAAGCTGAAACTGCTTATTAAGTATTAATGAATTGGACAAGGAAAGAAATAATTCTTAACATAACATGTTCACAAGCCAGATCCATGTTTATTGTCCATAGAGATGATAGGAAAATGCTCTTTATATACAGAACAGCCTCTGTTAGGACAGAATCTATCTCCATGGACCGCTTCCAGCATGCAGAAAAGAGCTGTTTTTAAAATAGCACAGCATGAAAGTTTGCTGAATTATACACTGATACTGTACCGCAGCCCCAGTGCAAGGGATTATTATTACAGATGCACATCTGCAGGTTGTTTGTTGAAGGGAAAAGTGGATGGAGTAAATCCCAAAGCAATTCAGTAATTAGGCAAGTATTACTGGAACAAGCTGCTATTTACATGGTGTCACTGGAGCGAACGGTATCTGCCACAGCTGCCGCTGGGACGCTGCATCAGGATCTGTGCTCTTCTCCCCATCTTTATAGCTGCTTCTGTTTGCTTTAGGCTGTAGTCAATAGCTGATGGGAAGTTCATGAAGTTGCTTTAGATGTGGCAACCTGATTAGATCCTCACTTTCAATGGCATTTCACTCAGCTGACACAGGATGCGGCTCTGCTCTCCCCATGCATTTCCCATCCTCTTGCTGGAAGATGTTTTCAGCCCTGAATGACCTACTAGGGTCAAACTCAAGATCTCAATGAGATGCCAAAAGGCCACCAGGTGAGTTTACCCCCATTTGACCCCAGTGCCCAAGGTCCCAGCTGCCCGCTCAACACATGTGGTACTTGCTGCTAGGTTCCAGCAGTGCCAGCACTGGCAGCACAGGCACACAGATGTGACCACATCTGTGCCCTGCAGATACCATGGACATGATCATCTGCACCAGGCAGCAGAAGTGCTGACTTTTGGGAGGAAATGTGTGCCCTTCTCCCACTGTTGCTTGATCGGGTGAACAGCCACCCACTCCCCAACCCACCCATCTCAAAAGAAAAATAAAAATCTTCTACCCATTTAAAATAGATCTTTCCTGTGAACGGGAAATTGCAAAGTCAGAATCTGCAACCTTGTCAAGCTTGTTCTGCCTGGGAAGGAAAGAATAGCTGCAGCTGTATTAGCCCATTAATCATAGAAAACAAGCTGTAAGAATTTGGCCTGCAGTACAGTTGGTAGTGATGGCATGTGCTTCACTTGGGGAATTTAATTTTTAATCCTTGATAAGCTTTATTCTCACTTTACCTATAAAAATAAGTATTTCCATGTAAAGAAATAGAGCATATCAACTTTAGGCTTTTGGCCCACTCTAATATTGCTTTCCTATTTTTTTTTTCAAGAGGTAAATTTTTATGGTTGCAAATAAACTCTCCAAGAAGTTCAAAACAGACCCAGTGCTCCAGGGTGTGCTCCCAGCCCACGCCACACTCCTCTGCAGGAGGGGGATACATCTTTGGTGAAGAAAAGGAGCCCTTTGGAGAAGATACCTGTCATGGCCTTTTGTAAAGCACCTCAGGATGAAGTTGTTCTCCACCTCAAAGTTATCATTAACCTGTTACAGGAAGCTTTACAGAGAGACAAATGGCACAAGCAGAAGCACATTAAAATATTTTGCTTTGTATTATGCTTCATCTTGGATAATCGCTTTAGTGTTGACTATTCCACTTTCTTTAAGTAAATTTATTAAATGTATCCATTCTTCCACCGTTCTTGTTTTTCTCCTACAATTTACCTAACTTTATTGTTCAACTGAGGCCTATCCATAGCAGCAACTGACGCCTCTAGTCATCATTCTGACGTTATAGGTGCAAAATGGAGGGGTTGTTTCCTTGCTGTTTGTTTGCAGTACAACTCAATCACCCTTGTACTAACTGGGCATCACAATTGAAATACAGTTGTGTTTTCAGACACATGTATAATCTATACTTGGACATCCTTTCCTAAAGCCAGTGTAAACTGGGGGTGATTCTCAGTTCTAGCCTAGACAATGGTTCAGAGCAAACACCGAGGGAGGCTTACTGATCACTTTGCCCATGAAACGGTTTGAGATATACAACAGGGCTGTAACACTTGATGCCCGCGATGTGTGTGTTTGCTTGTGGGAATGCCATAGCCTGTGTGCATCACTGCTTCTTGCACCACCTCCTTCTCCCATGCTTGGACAGGCAGAAGGAGCGGTGGCAGCACAAACGTTGTGGGAGGCCCTGGTTACACGTCCCCGCAGGCACAAGCAGTGAGTGTTTGGGCTCTTGCAAAGTTCCTGCAGGAAACATGGAGCAGATGGCTGCATCTTTCAGCCAGTGCCTTCTCTTTAATGTTTTTTTTTTCAGAATAGTCAGAAACTTTCCTTGGTGGGAGTACATTTCCTTGCTATTTTCCTGGCTGTGTACAAAAGCTCTGTTCGTAGCGGTGTATATAAATTTACATAAACAATGCAAATTCTGTGTATTATGGAAGGGACCATGCTGTGGATAGGAAAAATGGAAGTTCACCTAAAAACCTTGCTGTTTGTGCAAGGTGAAGAGAGGACCTGGCCTGGCGGCACACTGCTACGAGACTGGCCAGGAAACCGCCCTGCGGAGCACCACTCCTCAAGAGAGCAAAACCCATCAGCAGCTGTTTGGCAGGACCCTCAGGTCCATCAGGAGGTCAATTACGCACCGTCTGTTTGTCATGGAGAACATCCCCACCCATGAAGAACAAGCTCAAACCCAAGGACCCATCTGCCTGGACCAAAGCGACTGCGTTTGCATGGTCCTATGCATCTCCACTGTTTTATAAACCTCTGTATGCTGAGATTAATTGTGGGACAAGGGCCAACTAAATGTGACAGACCTTCGACTCTTACAATTTACTTTTCAAACAAAGCATGTGACAGCATTAAGAGACTTTTACAGGCAGAGAAATGATGGCTCTAACCCCTGCAACTTGGCAGAGGCGAGGGGCTAGCAATGGACACAGGACCTAATGCTTTGCAGGAAGTTTCACAAGCATTGGCGGATGACAAATCAATGTCGATTTTTCCTGTCTGGCCTGTCACAGTCAGCTGTGCCTGGGGGTGACAGTCACTTTGTCTCTACTCTGAGCCAAACTTCAGTCCCCCTGGAAAACACATGTTGTGTCCAAACAGCAACACCCAGGGAAGCACTCTTTACCCAAGACGTTAGTATGGAGGGGGCCTTAAGAGACGATGTTAAATTTAGCTGTGAGGATAAATCAGTATGAGCAAAAACAGAGTTAGGGTTGCAAGATTTATACTGCCTTTCCTCTCAGAACACACATTTTGCGTCAATTTGGCCAGTATCTAAATTCCCAACAGTTTATCTATGTGTGATCCCTACATGTTGCCTTTAAGCCCATTCCCCAGTTCAGACAGTAGACATACATGGTGATAGTATTTTATCAAGAATAAGAAAAACTGTTTTGTTTCGTATTCTGCTTGCCGGTTGGATTTTATTCCCAGACCACTTAAAAGAAGAAAACCCCAACATTTTAATGGCCTGAGATATCAATCTGATTCTACAAAGCTATTTGAAAGTGCTAAAATTTATCTGGCACATTCTAATATATCTGGAACAACGTTTTGGCACATCCTGTAAAGCTCCCAAACACATACGTGGAAGTTCTCATACTTTAAACTGAAATGAATATCACGCACATCCTCAGAGAAATTTCACCTCTTAGTTCAGAAAAATATTTTCTCCCTTTTGCTGTCTAATGAAGTCCTTTGTTCATCACTATTGCAACCCTGATGGGCACAATGTGTATCATAATCTCACCATCTGCAGCACTCGCATTCCTAAGTGTGCAATCGCAGCCAGATGTCTGACTTATCTCCAAGGCACTGACTTTGGTCAGATGGTTTTTATTTATACGAATCACAAAACCAACAGAAAGCCCGTATCTATTTTCTATCACAACTGCAGATAGTAACTCTGAATTAATTTATCTTCGGCTTTTTTATCGTTACCCTTGCCCACACAGACACTTCTGTGGATGAATCATCTCAAAGACAACAACAAAACTCAAATGAAAGGGCAGGCAGGATATTAAGCAGAGTATCTCACTGGAGATGAAGTGTGCAGATTGCGCTATAAACAGATGAGAAACACACGGCCCTTAATAATACGGAGATACCAAAGCAACACAAGTTCTAGTGACACAGAGCACCAGCTCAGAACCGGCAGCATCGGTACTCAGCAGTAATAAATGCGCATATACCTGAGCACAGCACCTACTCTCTTCTCACACATAGAGCTTGTGGCTTCTACTGGGAACTCATGTGCAGTTTTCTGGCACACACACACACGAAAAAAACACTTTTCCTTGGGGGAAAAAAAAAAGTACATCATTTAGAAACATGCAATTATTACATGTTTTTCCCTGCCTCGGATTTCTGGACCTTTCCACATTGTCAGTTATTGCTGGTAGTAGTAATAACAGGTTTTTACTTTCATGATGTTAACCACTAGATTATGAGTGCTGACAACAGAAACCAAGTTCAACATAAAGAGACATCCAAGAAAACTGATAGTTCCTTACTTAGATTTCCCAGACTTCCTACCTAGATAATTCCTTACATTTACTATCAAATGAACACAACTGTCACAGAAGAAACACATCATTATAAACACTATACTAGCACCAAAGTGTTCCCAGCATGGACCACAATCCCACATCTTTATGCAAACCCTCATCAAAACCCTGATCCAGTGGATTTCCAAGGGCTCCCGGGGCTGAGGGAATGAAGTGGAGCAAAGAAGTCAGCCAAAAGGAAAAACTGAACGAAACCAGTAAAAACAGCGTTCCCAACCCCTCAGCAATTTCTGTCTGCACGCAAACAAAAAGCTGAATAAATCTGTCTCAAAGTTGCCCCCTGGACACGCACCTTCTAGCTTAGTTCAGCTCAGCTTCACCTTGGCACTGCTGTGGTGGAGCCTGATCCCCAAACTGGACTATGAACTGCTCCAAACTGGACTATGGCATCGTATCTTCTGGTTAAAATCTTGGATTTCTCTCTGACACGGAGGTTGTCCTATAAGCAAAACTAGGAGGGGAGGTGTGCCAATGAGGAGGGTCTAGTCCCATTTTTAAGTCTTGGTTTCAAGAGATCTCTGCTCAATGGCCAACTCTTTCTCAAACGTTGCATGTGATATTGGACACCTCACCTAGAGCATGTTTATTGCCTCCAGAAATACTTGGATGAGGCCTGGTAGACATCTTTGCATTTTCTGGATCAGCACAAGCACAAATACAAGAAGGCAGATGCAGAAATAAGTCATTGCATGTGAAATGTTCACATAGGAGGGCAGTAGGGAATAATTTTAGCAATAATTACCACCAATAAGCCATCTTTTCTAGAGTATCCTTTTCCAGATTTCCCCTATTACTTAAGAAGGAATATTTTTAAATGAATGTTATATCTTAAGGATACTGCATAAACAGGGGTAAAATGGCACAAGCCAAGTTAGTTTAAAAAATTGATAAAGCTTTAACATTTTTGCTATCTACAATTTTCAGCAGTAATAACATTTTTACTTTTTCCTCTCTTTTCCCAAATGTTTTCTCCAGGGGGCACACAGATTGAAATGCATCGAACTGAGAAAAATCCTTAATTTTAACGTTGGCTAAAAAAACAAACAAAAAATATTCCTGAAAGGAAGCTCAGAAAAATCATTTCATGTTCTCTCTTGAGCAAACAAAGATGTAAAAATAAGATACAATTTAGAATACCGAAATCATTATGTTTCATCTCCAACAACATTGAACTTCCAGACTAGCACTAGGTTTGCCATGCAAGACATGCCAATTTCTACTCTAAACATTAAAATTGGATTTTAAAAAAAAACTTTCAAAGTGCTGAAGACTTCAGACTGTATACTTACTTAAAGAGACCATTGTCTTGCTCACACAAATAAGTGCTATGAAATGGTGCCTTAGGGCAGGATACAGGAGATTACTACACATATATATGTCTAAAGTAAAGCTTGGTTTGGAGAATTTTGCTAAAACCAAACCCTCTCCGGAGTAATCCACACTACAGGCTATTGTACCTGAATGGGTAAAATCCCCCTGAATAGAGTGTTGATATCAATATTCCTGACAGGTTCCAATAAACTATCTTTGCCCAGAACTTTATGGGGACAAGTAAACCTGAATGATGGTTAAGACTGTTAAAAATCTTTTGATCATTCTCTCTATACAGGGTCTAAAAATCACACCTTATTTATGGTTTCAGCAGTATTTTTAATTTTCATTTCCTTGACGAACTACACTGACCATTCAGATTTGTTCATCTGTTTACATTTCACAAGCATGCTAATCACACAAGTGCTAAATGCTATCACTCAGGGAATTTTGCATTTTCAATTGACTCTCAATAACTCTTACAATTATAAACATTAGCTCATAGTCTCAGTGTGTCTTTAAGGAGGCAATATATGCTGGAAAATGATTTTCCTTGTGTGGTCTGAGCTCTAAAACCCCATTGGCAAAGAGTCAGCAAAAATGCAAGGTATTTAGGTTTTTATCCTAGAGTAAATATCACTCTTCCACTTTGTTCCTCAAAATAAATCACTACTAAGGCTTTGTGGCCACTTAACATAACTTCCTACCCATATCTTCCCCACTCAATAAGCTTCAATGCCAGCTGATGCAAGATGGATAGTAGCAGGATCTGGCTCCTGTATCTGGTCCCAACTGATGGCTCCACAAATCACCTCCTCAGAGCTGATACATGTCTTGCAAATATAAGGAATCACAGAATCATAGAATCATAGAATCATAGAATCATAGAATCATAGAATGCTTAAGGTTGGAAGGGACCTCTAGAGGTCATCTAGT
Source organism: Tinamus guttatus (assembly GCF_059628265.1). Classification (NCBI taxonomy): domain Eukaryota; kingdom Metazoa; phylum Chordata; class Aves; order Tinamiformes; family Tinamidae; genus Tinamus; species Tinamus guttatus. Next base: position 470,230 of record NW_028289304.1, read on the forward strand.
CCAACCCCTCTGCACACGCAAGGTCACCTAGAGCACGTGGCACAGGACTGCATCCAAGCAGGTTTTGAAGATCTCCAGAGAAGGAGACTCCACAACCTCTCTGGGCAACCTGTTCCAGCACTCTGTCACCCTCACTGTTAAAAAAGGAAAAAAAGGTGCTGGAGATGAACAGCAGGTCCTGCACATCTCCAGACTAGGAATTAAATGGATGGAGGTTCAAGGCAGTTTTCCTCAGACGGAAAGTCATTTAGTTCACAGTCTGATGGGACTTAGGGCACCTCCCTCACACAAGAAAAATGTTCCCCTTGGAACACACATCTTAACTTGCCAATTGGTGGCCTTTGGCTAATGTTCTTCTAACAATAAAGTTGGGAGTGGCACAGCGGAGATCGGATTTCATAGGTTTTTGTTCATTCCAGGTCCTAAGCCTATTTTAATACTGGAAAGTAGCCCTTTACTAAGTTGTTATCTCGAAGACCAAGACTTTGGCCTCAAAATGTACTTATCATGAAAAAAAAAGAACACCAAACGCCTCCTCAGGCATTTTAATGAATGATCATTAATCTTACTAGTGGGTTGATAAATATTTCAAGGTTAAATAAATGTGTCAGTCAAACAATAAACCAACAATAATGAAATTTCTTCCGACCACATAGAAGAAACCATTACCGGTACTGAGCTGTATACTTGAAGCTTTGCGATGCCCAAAGCAGCACATCTGGGACAACCAGGAGTGCTCAATGAGGGACATGCTAAGCCACAGAGGGGGAAGACAGGCATTTTGAATGAATTATTTTCATTGCCCGTCCCTCCCTGCATTGCTTGAAGATTTGAGAAAATGTACCCAGCTTCTGCATGGAGCCCAAGAGTTGTCAGTGCTGATTCCATTCTGAAGTCTGCACTGATATCGCATTCAAAACACATGGAATAGAGATCTTAGACCCCACTAAAATTATATCTCTTTCCTCACTTTTTGTTTTCTTTAAGGTTACAGCAAGCTTACAGCTGTCATGGCTTAAAATACTGTTTCACATTTCACTGTAATCCAGGTATAAATTATGTGTATTAGGAATTGTCAGATTCTATAAAATGCTTCCCAGTGCTAATTTTACATTTGGATTTTCATCTCAATTGACAGATATGAGAGATCATATATTGCCTGAGAGAACCTTACTTATGACACATCTCAGGAGATTAGAAATAATTTGTGTTCTTCCTTTCTTTCCCATAATACTTGGTCATTTCAGACTCTTCCAAGAAAGTTAATGTTTCTTGAGGTCTCCATCCATTTTTACTAAATTAGACCCCCTCTGGACACCATTGCCAAAATAACAGCATGAGATACAGTTCACAGAATCACAGAATGGTTAAGGTTGGAAGGGACCTCTAGAGATCATCTAGTCCAAAACCCTTGCTCCAGCAGGGACACCTAGAGCACGTGGCACAGAGTGGCATCCAGGCAAATTTTGAAGATCTCCAGAGAAGGAGACTCCACAACCTCTCTGGGCAGCCTGTTCCAGGGCTCTGTCACCCTCACAGTAAAGAAGTTCTTCCTCATACGGAGATTAAACTTCCTATGCTTCAACTTACACCCATTACCCTTTGTCCTGTCCCCGGCCACCACGGAGAAGAGTTTGGCCCCATCCTCCCTACAATCACCCCTCAGGTACTTGAACATATTGATCAAATCTCCTCTCAGTCTTCTTTAGGCTATACAGGTCCAGCTCGCTTAGTCTATCCTCATAAGATAGATGCTCCAGTCCCTTAATCATCTTTGTTGCTCTCTGCTGGACCCTCTCTAGAAGCTCAATGTCCTTCGTGTACTGGGGAGCCCAGAACTGCAGCCTGTTCCAGGGCTCTGTCACCCTCACTGTTAAGAAATGTTTCCTTAAGTTCCTGTGGAACTTTTGGTGTTTCAGTTTGTGGCCATTACCTCTAGTTCTGTCGGTGGCCACCACTGAAAAGAGACCAGCACCATCCTCCTCACTCCCTCCCTTGAGGTATTTATAGACACTGATCAGGTCCCCTCTCAGCCTTCTCTTCTCCAGGCTGAACAGGCCCAGCTCCCTCAGCCTCTCCTCATAGGGCAGATGTTCCAGGCCCCTGATCATCCTTGTAGCCCTGCGCTGGACTCTCTCCAGCAGTTCCACATCTCTCTTGTACTGTGGAGCCCAGAACTGGACACAATACTCCAGATGTGGCCTCACCAGAGCTGAATAGAGGGGCAGGATCACCTCCCTCGACCTGCTGGCAACGCTTCTCCTGATGCAGCCAGGATCCCATTGGCCTTCTTGGCCACGAGGGCACATTGCTGACTCATGGTTAACTTCTTGTCAACCAGGACTCCCAAATTGCTCTCTGCGGAGCTGCAGTTGTTGGCTTTAAGACTAGAACTCTGTTTTCAAATCCTGAACTAGACACAGTAACTGCTCTTAATCCACAATAAATGTAGCCATAATATGAGATTTGGTTTATTTTTATTTTTCTTTGGTGGATGCCACAGCAAAATTCATATTGATATCTCTCTTCATATTGAGAAACAGAATGCGAAAAAAAAACTGAACCTGCTTTTGGCAGGAGGACCACATAGGCTACAACTGTGGAGAACATTCCTAGCCATCTGATCTGTCCAAAAAGATGGGCTGGCTCTTCAGGGAGCCTGAGCACATCAGCTGCTGCTGGCTCAGAGCCCATGAGCTATAGATTAACACTTTTGAACATGAGGCCTTTAAGAAAAGGAATTTTTGTATGGGATTCGATTTAGGCTAAAATTGCAGTTTGGAATACATTGACCCATAACAAGGAACTTCATCATGTCAGCATCTTAGTTTTCTGGAAAAATAAACATGCAAACACAAAAACACACTCAAAGAACGGGTTGTTCTTTCCATAGAATGTTTCACCTAGTTCATTTTACCAAAACAGTACCTTCTGACTTTAAGCATGTCAGATTGCTTAAATGACATAGAACATTATGTCTCACTTAGCAATCCCATCAAGATTTGGAAAAAAAAATATTGATATTGTCAACTTGTATGTTTTATATTCTATATATGTGTAAAATTTCAAAACCGTCCCCATGTGGCACATGCTTTGACTAAGTCTCCATGTGACTGCATTACGCTGAAATGATTGTTCTGTACCCCTGAGCCCTCCTCACAGTTAGTCATCAACTCTTGCAGTAACTACCTCTAAGGAGCTGTTAGTGACTGTATGTAGCTCTAAATGTGTCAGTAAATCTCAAATATTTGGCAAGCTTGGACTTATTTCCATCAAGCAATCAGAATGTCTTTGGGGAATGTCTGCCACCATGACTCACGATTCAGCTGTCCTTCATTCAAGTCCCAGTCAGTTAAAAAAAAAATAATAATTTAAAAAGCAGAATCTGACCCAAACCCTTTGGTATTTTTGGTAATAGCCCTTAAATACAGAAGATCAGGAGAAAACAGCTCTAAATGTTAAGCTGGATGTTAAGTGGATGCTGAGACTCATTTGCCTTGACTTCATCCTGTAAATCTAGTTCCTCATTCCATAGTAAGATCCTACTCATGATAAAAATCAAGATTAAGCAATTTTTACACAGAGCAAAAAAAAAAACAGCTTTCGCCTCTCTGGCCACTGAGTGATTTCAAACTTTCTACAAAGTATTTTTTTCAAAGACTCTTCTGTTCTTCTTAGGTGAGAAATACATGGAGAGGTTCCCTAAAGCAGATAGCTCATTCTCATAATGCTAATTATCCTTTTTAGGATTTCTGTTTACATTAGTATAGAAAGGATGTGTTTTGTCTTCATGTGCCCTTAAGCAAACCTTGTGCCTGACCTTTCAGCCTCTGGAACATAGTCACGTCTGTTTGGGAGATAATATCACTCATGTCACTCCTGTATCAGCTCTCTGCTGGCATCAGTTCAGTTCTTCCTATGAGCAACAATCTCCTTTTCCTCAACCTCCAGCTCTTTCAAAGCTTTTATTGGAATAACTGCTGCTTTCTCGGTTATTCCAACTTTAAGGGTCACTGGAGAATCAACCTCCAGGTCAATTCTTTGCCCCCTAACTACTTGGTAATGAGCATCTGTGAAAGTCACCTAAACTCACAGAGCGAGACAACCCAACTCTGCACTCTCCTAGGGAAAGAAAACCAAGCCAAAATATCCCATACTGCAACCTCTGGAGATTGAATTTGAGCAGGAAGCACACAGATAAAAGGCTCTTTTTCTTTTCTTTGCTCTCTCTCTCTCTCTCTTTTTTTTTTTTTTTTTTTTTTTTACATATGACCTGAGTCATCTAGTCCCAAAGCTGCCAATTTTAACAACTTAATAGAGAGCAAAGTTCTGTTCTTTGAGCAACACCATCGGCTATTCCTGACAATCATATCCCCCATGATACTAACCTGCTTATATATGATAAATGCACAGATCTGAGGATTAGATACTGAGAAGAATGTACTCAAACACTTTTTTCCCACCCTCAAATTCACTAAAATAAAATTATGTTGGCTAATTAAAAAACATAATTTCAAGAATTCTTGCATGTGATGCAGGAACTTGATGATGTTAAGGTTCTGACTCTAGGTTAGCTTTTAAATCATACAAAAGACCATGATTTAGGACCATGGCAGAGACTCTGATATATAAAAAAAATATTCTTCTAGTATTCAAAACTAAAAATCATCTTTGCCCAGGGCTATACAAAGTATGCTCTACTCTCAGTGTGTATTAATAAGCTCCTTGGGAAGACCTTCAAATTAAATACAATTCTGTTTTATAGCAAATATTTTCTATATTTTCTTGTTTTGTTTGTTTCCAGGGATATTTGTTCTATGTTAACAATGACGAGGGGGAGATTACTAAAGAGACAGAACCATCGCAGGATGTTGAGTGCAGCTATGGAAGACATTCAGACAAGAGATAAGATTTCCCATGTTTACCACTTCCAATAACAAATCTAAAATCCCAGAGAAGAGACCAGGGAGGAAGGAGGACTCGATATTAAGGCATTAGTTCATGATTTGTGAGGCTGATGATTTTGAGTTTGCAGAGGAATTCAGTGGTAAAGCCACAGGCACAAAGTGCGGAGCTGCTGTCCTTAACAACCCGCTCGTGCCGATCCCAAAAGCCTTGAGGCTGGAGGAAGCGAAGCCACAGACTGGGGCAGCTGGTTTGTTAGGGGTGAGGGTGACACCACCACTTCCCATGTGAGCTGGGAATACAGCGTCTCAACACAGTCAACCAGACACTTGGTTTAAGTAACACATAGAAGAAAGAAAATTACTCTGTGCACAGCTTTGCAAGCTATTGCAAGAATCTGAGCTATGCAGAAGAGGGAAGACAAGTTCTCCAAGTCAGGTGTCCCCTTTTGAGCCACATCACTTCTGTGATGACCCCATGAATTCTTCCCCAGCAGGTGTTCGCACCCCCAACATCTGTCAACATCTGTCTGTGCACTCAGAGATCCTCCTTCTCCACTTCTAAACCTAATTTTAGTACTGTTAAATAAAAATAAAATATATATGTGAACAAATCATTTTTTCCAACTCAGTAAGATGTGATGTGCTACCTCCCCTAGAAACTGGCTGCTCCTTTCTAGTCCTATATTCTACATACCCTCTACTTAAGCATGGTTGCTCAGATAATAAGCCTTTTAACTCACACTGAAATCAGAGTAGTAAAACATCTAAACCACTCTGATGATTTGTGCCTTGGTGTATCACAGGGCTGAGACTAAATTTACACTGATCTCAAAAATGGAAGTCTATAAATACAAAGGGCTGCTTACAATTTGCAGTGAAGATGCACCAGTCCATTGAAGGTTTCCAACATTTTGTAAAATCTCACATCTTTTATTTATTTATGAACAGCCCAGAACTGCTGACACATTATGCAGGAATCAAGCTGTTTTTTTAAAATCATGCATTACCCACAAGAAAAAGTAATTTTAAAAATCTATGTTGAAACAAAAAAAAGTGCAAAAAAACCCCCAGAACTTAATTGTCCATACGCAACCACTGCTGAGTTAGATCATTCCTTCAAATTGCTACTTCCTGAAGGGAACTGGGAGCCATTTCACAAAAGTTGAATTCTGGGGCCTAAATCTCATTTTCACTATTCATTTAAAACAGCATAAATCTATAATCTCAACCCAGGCCAGTGGAGCTATATCCAACTTGTGCTGGTGCCGCAAAACAGATTTTGACTCTCGCTAGCTTTTTAGCTCACAGGTACTAGAAAACAAGCAAGAGGTATTCTTGCTGTCTTGGCTAAGGCAGTAATTTGTTGGGCATTTTTATGTGTGTAGGCTGTCATATCACAATCCAAACTTCCATTAAGGGAATCCATGTTTTGCCCCTACAGACAGCAAAGACAGTGCCAGAGATTTCTCAACTTCAACAGTTAAGATCACAAGTTTATAAATAATTTTCTTTTGTTATGATTTTCAGCTATATGCTGTAAGAGGAAAAAATTAGGGTTGTATGGCTAATCCTTTGTCTAAACATGGGCCTTGGAATGAGACTGACTCGTCATCCAACTGTAGCCTATAAACTACCTAGGAACATTTAAGTGAACAGTACATTAAGGAAAATTTATTTTTTAAGAAGGAAATTTCAAAAAAAGATTTTGCAAACAAAAATAATAAAAACTTACTATAAATGCTAAAAAAAAGAAAGTTGTAGGTGTTTGGGTCTCAAAGTCTTTTAGAGATAATAGATTTAGTCTGAGTAAAGCAGACAAATGAGCTGCCATGTTCTGTGTGCCCATTGTTACTTTTACAGCTCCTACCAAATAATGAAAAACTGTGTTGCTTTTGCTTTCTAATACTCATGTTTCAGTAAAAAGGAGGGTCAAAAGAAATCTCCAAGACACTAATCATTATGCTTGGCAAACATAGCATGAAAGATTTGGGAGAGGAACTAAATATGAATGCCTTCCAGTTAAGAGATAAAACATGTAACGGCGCCTTCAGAGTATCTAGTAATAAGAAAAAAACTTGAAATTACTTGAAGTCTAGAATTTAGTATTTTTTAAGACAAAAATATTTCTAGCAGAATTTAGCTCTTATTTCTGTGGTTTCGTTAGGTACCTCCTCTTCCAAAGAAGCCTTCCTCATGAACAGATCCAATTCATTCTGTATAAATGGACTGTAGTTATCTTAGAGGGGAAAAAAAAAAAAAGTAAAGTAGCTTTTCCTTCAGTTTTTGAGATCCAGCAGCAGCAAAGTCATTTTCACATTTGACTTGCTGTTCCAGGCCCACATTCTGGGAGACTTTGCTTCTCTTTGTCATAATTATGAAGCAGCTTGGGATGACTAAGGTTTTATGTTCCTGTTATACACGACAGCCCCAGTGAGAAAGTAGGGGAACTCAGGGATGAAGCACTTGATTAGGACTGCTTTTGAAACTCAGGCTCCTCAGGCATTTCCCACAAATACCAAACGTATCTCATGAGCACGACACTGTACAGACTTTTCCATTTCTTTCGTGCTGATTTGCAACTTCTTCCAATATATATCCCATTTTAATAGGCAGGATATGGAATCTTTTCAGATGACTAATCCTCTAGCAACTGAGACAAGATTTCAGTAATAAACACTTGGGGTAATTTTTCATTCCCTGGGCCATTGTACTTTCAAGAGTTAAGGTCAAGATGACATTTAATGGAAAGGCTGCTACAGTTGTATTGATTCTTTCTTCCAAAAGAGAAGCCCCACAGAGCAAAGCACCAGATTCTACAATATGGAGTATAGCCAGGGTCTTCAGTCCTAATATACAATTAAGAGAAATGTGAACACAGGAAAATTCTCTCTTTATTTTCATCCTGAATATATATTTGTCAAGTGTTAAGTCTTTGTTAAGTCCTTAAGGAGAATTTCTTGGAACATTTTTTTTCATTGGAACAGCTTATAACTGTAATGGCTCTAAGGTCAATGGAAATGTTTGAAGTCAATTTTTCCTGGTATACCCAGCAGTACAAATAAGGATGTGTAAATAAATATATGTGTACGTTGTAGACATTCTTTCTCCTGATTACTTATTTTCGGCTTCTTTTTTTTTCACTCCACCACAACTATTTCCATTGGAGTTTTTCCAGTGATGTACCATTAACTTATTCCCACTGTGGAAATACTCTGGATATTTTTGCAACATAAGAAAACATGACAGAAATCTAATTTGTTTCTCGGTGGAGATGAAAAACTATACTTAAAAAGGAAGCATTTTTTCTTCTTATCTCAAACAGTAGCAGTTTGTTGAACTGGCATGACAGTAAATCACCATAAGTAAACAAAGTCTAGCAAGTTATTTGAAGATTCAATTTACAGGGACCTTTTCTGCTATAACAGGAACATTGTATCTTTGGGGTAAGTTATCAATTTATTTTCTTCTGTGAGACAACAACAAATATTTTTTTCTCCATTTTATAGGTGAAGATCTAGCCAATGCCATTATCCAATAGTAAACTTCAGTGAGTAACTGCAGACAGAAGTGAGCATGACATGGCTTATTGAGGAGCACAGAAATTTAGTCCAAGATCTCAAACTACATCTTAGCTCCTTCAAGTCCATCCTATGGTTAAACAATATTGGTCACCGTGGTGCCTCCACTGATGCAGATCTGGAAGGGCACTAGAGAGATGATCCCTTCCAGGCATGCTAAACAAAATGGCTGCTCAAATATGGGTCTGTGTGAGGACAAGAAACAGCACAGAGAACACACTGTTTGGCTTTTCAAGCAGAGTTTGTTGGCCACAGAACTTGCCAATTGAATGCATCTTACCAATAAAGCTTTAACCACTTTTTGTGCTCTTTTTTTTCATGGAATGTTAGAAAATATATGAGGGAATTCCAAAACTGAAGCAATTTGGCCTAAATCCAAATGAAGTGAGTACAGCCAGGGAAGTGCAGACCTCTGCCATTCTGTTCTTATGTCATCTTAAGTGACACTCAAGAGACCAAAAAATGCCATCCTTTAACACAAGTGAGCTTCTAAGACAAATCAAGAAGAGGTCAGTCCTACAAACATATTTTGAATATATTCATGCATTCTTTCTTTAGAAAGCCTTTGTTGAAGACAGACTCCTTATTAAAGTTATATCCCAGAGAAATTCTGCATTCTCCACAAGAAGTTTTAAAACTAAGAGGAAAGAGCAAGTGTTAACGTGGCCTAAAAGATCTCATTCCCTTTCTCCCTGCTAACCACACAGAGAGCTCACAAAGCCTGGACTCTTAAAAAATAGATCCAAAAACTGAGGAATGTGACGTCCCCTCCTTCCCTCCACCATCACAAATTTTGTGGTTTTCGTCCAGAAGAAGGAAAGGCAAGAGTGAGCAGGTAAACCCTTTCAGAAGCAACACTTTAAATATCTTCTAAATGTTTTGCTATTGCACAAACCAGAATTCAAGCAGGATGAAAAACTGAACCATATTCACCATTGTTATGTATATTCCATCTTTTAATTTCCTTATCATAAATTAAAAAAATCTTGAAATTATATTTTTCCATGATAATCCCTAAGAGAGAAAAATACATCATTTTTATAGCCTTCCACATTTATCAATTTTGAAATTTAAATAATTTCATCAACTGTTCTCTGAATATACATTTTATGGCCTTTGATGAGTAAAAACTCTATTGGAGTCTAGAAGTATATATGCTTCAGAATAAGAAAAAAAAATTAGCATTTTTATTATGATATATTATTCATCAAAACAGCAATGTTTCTGCATCTACCTAAGCATTATGCACTATTTTCCATATAACCCACATATTATGTAGCACATCAAGAAGTCAACATTGAAGGCACCACTGAAGTCACAGTCTGAGACAATAAGTACCCTGTCTAGCCCATTGTGCCTTTCTCCTGCCTTCAGAATCCACAGCTAAAAGCATGTATCTCCTCATAACGTCAAGCATTTACAAAAAAAGTAGCATTACTGATGCTTGGTTTCAGTCACTCTCCACTTTTGAATCACTAAGATCTACCGAAGACCCTCACCTCAATTTTCATTCATTTTCTCCTTGTCCCAGAAATACTATATATTATAAAGATAAAAATATTTTCCTTTCAGCTATTTTTGTTTGAATTACAACTCATGTTAACTCTCATAGACAATAAGCTCCAAACTAAAGGTTTTATCAGAATTCCACAGCACCATATTTAAGAAACAATACTGCTTTCTTTGCTATAGTTATGATAATAAACTCTATAATGAAAACTGGGTATGATAATGACATCTTGTTGAATAGGCAAGATGTCAGATTTACAATATATTAAATGTGTTGAATGCGATCATAAAGATACTAACATTCCACTGAGATGTCAGAGCTCTGAGCAGGAAGTTTGCAATGAAATAATGCATGCGATCATGTCACTCTTATGAAAATAATTTTGAGCATACTCAGCTTTTGGGGGTACCTTCCCAAATGTTTTAATTGTGAGCTTTTCCCCATTATTTAGAAAACATCCCTGGAACACTTAATGCATTTCCTCAGCCATTTTGAAGACTCTACCATACAACTTTTTGGACTTATGTGCCTTGTTACAGAGAATCAGGTTATCAGCCTTCACCCTCGAGGGGAGGGTAATGAGACTATAAAGCCGACACAAACACTGCAGTTTCACACTGGTAGCAAAGCACCATCAGCTTCTTCATAGAAAGACTATTGTTCTTTATACACTTGCTAGTCCACAGGAATATTGTCCTATATGACTTCAAGTGCTCTCTCTAATGTAACTTGCCTTTGACTTATTCATTCTCTAAGAACAACCCCTTTAAAAATTCAGAATATTGTTTTGATTTTGCCTTTCTTATCCACTTAAAGCATTGTGTATGCACTGCCTTTAACTCACAGCCTATTTGAAAAGGAAAGAGGAACAATGCTCATTGATGTGCATTCACTACGGAATGGCCGCCAATATTAACACAGAGATATATAATTAACGTGCATTTCACTTAAATTCTGTTATGAATCATCAATTAAATTGGATGTGGCTGGAATGTAAATTTAACAATAACAACAGCAAAAAAAAAAATCCTAAAGTACATATTTTTAATAACTGGATGCAACCTAAATATCTTATAGGCTTGTACTTTTTTGAACCAGAATCAGCAATGTAACTTGGTGGAAAACACTCTTTAAGCAAGAAGGATTTTCCAAAAACAACTAAGCTCTGAGATTACTGTCTGCAACTAAAATCGTTTTTCCCTTCAATTGTTAACCAGAACTGCCCTTGAGGAGATTCAGATGAACTGCTTTCTTTTTCCATGCCAATGAGGAACGTAGTGCGCCCTGTATGGGTTCTGCTCTCCATTATTTTTGCTTATAATTGTAATAGCCCAGAAGAAAAGCCAAAATACAGCAATAGAATGACATTTGCTACTCTTAGTTTATAAAACAAGCCACCGTTAGTTTGCAAACTGAAACCAAGGAACAGAAAATGGACAACAGAGGGAAAAAAAAGTTCTAAGCCCAGAGCTGGGGGAAGTTTTTATTGGAAATTAAAAGTTCAACTCCATTTCTATGGGCTGCAAGCCCAGTTCTTATGAGTGTGAATTTTAAAGATGGAACATTGGAGTGACCCATGAACTGTCTGCAAGAGACATAAGCAACACGAGTGCACATAAGCAGAGCTGACCTTCCCCTGCCATTGACTTAATGCAAAATGAGCTCAGTGCGGTCCGCTGACCTCCAACAGCGCCAGTCAAAATGATGCTGCCATTGGAGCACTCGGCAGTGATTCACATATTCAGAGAAAAGTCCCCTCGGGACTCAGTGCTGGAGCCAAAACCAAAGCAAAATCAAACCTCAAGGCTGTGAGCACCCAGCAGTCTCAGCGGAAAAAAAAAAATCACACATTACAACAGTAAGTGCATCCTGGAACCGGGTAAATCTCTCTGCACATCTGTAAAGCAACAGAATGGGTCATGCAGGGTAAGCCCAGCACATCTGCTTGGAGGGATCTGGTTGCACATGCACATCAAGTGCTCCACCAGCACAGCAAAAATCTTGGAAAACCTGTCCTCCGCATGCTTTTCTTTGTTGCAGCTTGGAGCGGGTCAGGAATGCCAGACATCAACTTCATAGAAGCTGGAACTGACTTCCTTTCTTAGCTTTTCATGCAGTACATTTATATGATTCTTAACAATTAGTGATGTAATTACACAGGCTCCTAATTGGTAGACAATGATCTAACTCAGACCCTTACAGCCCCCCTTACTTGTTTAGCTCATCCTTTTAGTTCAACAGCTCTTTTATTCCCTCTGACCTTGGTCTACTTTCTTATCTCCTAGTTAGCACTCCCTTTGTTCTTTCACTGAAACCTGAAGGCTGGAATTGAGCAGGCCTGCTGGGCAGCCATGTACGCGGCTCTCTAGCCATCCCTCTACAATTCCCCCTTTTTCTTTTGTACCAGCAAGGCCTGCTTAGTAGTACAGGACACTTCTTCCTCTCATGATGTTCTGCAGGCTCACACTTCCCACCGCTAGGGTACCAGCTGTTTGCCTGCTACATCTGATGTATGTGAGGTTGCTTCCAGCCAGGGTTTCACCCATTTTGCTGGCACCCATCTGGTTCCAGCATCTGTAATGATACAAGCATACCCTTTTTCCCAGGTTATCAAGTCCAAAGCTCCCATCCATTTTCCCATGTTCCAGTCTCTCAGCATCATCTTACACGGACCCGACTTTACTTCTGTCAGGGCTCCCTTTAGCCCAGCCCTGTGTTTGACCATCAGAGGGACTAGGCTGTCCTGGGGTAATCTCAAAAATTTTAAAACATATTCTGCTCTTGCCAATTTTTCTGCAGGCATAATTCCCAATTCTCCTCTTTCCTTTTTTTTTTTCTTTTTTTTTTCTTTTTTTTTTCCTTTTTTTTTCTTTTTTTTTCTTTTTTTTTCTTTTTTTTTTCTTTCCTTTTTTTTTCTTTTTTTTTTTTTTTTTTTTTTAATAGCTGGCATTTCAGCGTTTGGTTCATACGTTCCACTATGTCATGGTCCTCAGGATGCAATAGTATGGTGAAAAAACAATCTTTCAAATCGATTATTAAGATGTCCCAATCATTTTGAAAGGTTCACGATTTCCATTTCTATTTATGTTTGCATAGCTTCAATTTGGTTTCCTCCCCAGAAATTGCTTGGGATTTCTATATATTAAGAAGGCCCCCGCTCCAGTAGCATTGAGGCTTTTACAATTTGTAAGGACTGTTGCAGGTCCTTCCGTGCCAGTTGCACTGGAGCTTGGCCGTCGCTTCATTCTTGTTTCCCATGCTGAAGTATTTCCCTAGTCTCTTTCCAAGGATACAAGTCAGAGTACGGCTCCCAATCCTCCACTGGTTGGGGGGACGCCATAGTCTGAGTTATTCCTGGCTTTCCCTCTTTCAAATTCTGTACTTTCCTGTTGTGCTTATTCAGCCCTCTCTGCTGATATATATATTACACAATAAAGATCTAAAGACCACACACACAAACAGCACAAACACAATTTCTATCCAGTGGCACGACCTCACGTAGCTGTGCACTCCACTAGTGAGTTCCACTGTCTCAATTGCCTAATCCCATCCTCGTTGCCAATTAGGTTGCGAATGGGTTTGGGATTCGGCAATAATCACACACAACAAAGTGGCTATGACTATTCAGGTGAAAGCACGTTAAAGAAGCAAAGTATGCCTAATTACTCGTGAGGTAATACTTGTGGCAGGACACTGAGACTGAACATTCTCTCGAGTTGGCAGATTAGAGGGTTGCTGACAGGCTCCTAATGCGGCGGGCGTCCCCGCAGAGACAACGTGGGTCTCGGTGCTAGGAGTCTCACCCCCCCGCTTTCTCTCTGCAATGTCTGTTTAAGCCCGGTGCATCCTGCCACGTAGGGCCAGTACGTGCCAGCAGGCAGACCAAGGGGGCGGACAAACTCCACCTTCAGTCACATAACCTTCCCTCCTGGGTGCGCAGGTGCGCATCCCAGTAAATTGTCGCAGTCGTCAGTCTGAGGGTCCTGCCTTTCTCATCTCCCTCCCTCTTGGATGTTTTACCTTCAAATTAATTTAGAGGATGTTTGCAGTTAAGTTGGCTGCAAGCCCGGTCGAGCAGCCGCCTTCAACTGCTTTTGGAGGAGGTCGGCTCTGAGCCTGGCTGAGCAGCCACCTCTATGCTCCTTATCACTCAGCCTGGGCAGGCAAACATCTTCTTTCTCAAGGTCTTGGATTCTACTTCGCACAACAATTTTATGACTCTACAGATCATACAAATTTCCACCTTTCAACCATACCTCGTGTCGGCATCAATATACAAAGGATACAACACATAATAGAGATGAACATAGCAAACAGAAACAATAGCCCTAATAACGGTTTCTGTCCTCACTTAAAGCATTACAATTCTCCAACCCCCACTTTAAAAGACGGATCAAATCCCCCTGCACCTCCCTCCTGGCTGTTGTCAAGCTCTCAGCAACGTAAGTCTCCTTGATCTCATTCGCCTTTTCTTCCCTGGCCCCCCTTCTCCTTTTTTCAAGGTGATCTAACAAGTCCTGGACCCAGCCGGGCCGTTCTTAGGCACGACGGGGCTGTCCGGGAGTGGGGGCACAGACAGTGCAGGCGCCACAGGCACAGATGAGGACGCAGGCACGGGCTGGGGGGGTTGGCAATGGATCTCCAGACACCAGCGGTTTTCGGTGGCGTGGCGGTCCTGGTCCTGAAGTGCTTGCAAAGGCCCTTACAGGTACACTGCTCGCAGCTTCGGGAGGCTCACGATCCGGCGGTGGCCCTGTGATGTCCTTTGGGCGATGGTGGGTCTCAGCACCCCCTTGCTTCAGCTTGGGTCTTTGCAAGTGTCCCTTGTCTCTAGCCCATTTATACAGCTCATACAGCTTCTTTATGCTCACTGCTGCCTCCCTCTTTGCTAATAAGTCCAGCAGCAGTTGTACAGCAGCTTCTCGCTCCATTTTGTACGTACACCGGGGTCTCTGCTTCTAGCCCTTCCCTGACGACGTCTTTCCGTCCCGGGTCCCAGCTTCTTGCCCCCCAACGCCATCTTTTCCGTGTGCGCAATCACGGCCGGCTTACCCGCTCCGGTCCCCGTCTTGGTCGGATCACTCGGCTGCACCCGTACGTCGTCCTCCGGAATCCCGCACCGTTGTGCCAGGTCCCTGTTCGGAATCTTGTCCCTGTTCGGAATCTTGTCCCTGTTCGGGCGCCACTTGTTGCAGCTTGGAGCGGGTCAGGAATGCCAGTCATCAACTTCATAGAAGCTGGAACTGACTTCCTTTCTTAGCTTTTCATGCAGTACATTTATATGATTCTTAACAATTAGTGATGTAATTACACAGGCTCCTAATTGGTAGACAATGATCTAACTCAGACCCTTACAGCCCCCCTTACTTGTTTAGCTCATCCTTTTAGTTCAACAGCTCTTTTATTCCCTCTGACCTTGGTCTACTTTCTTATCTCCTAGTTAGCACTCCCTTTGTTCTTTCACTGAAACCTGAAGGCTGGAATTGAGCAGGCCTGCTGGGCAGCCATGTACGCGGCTCTCTAGCCATCCCTCTACATTTCTTAATGGACAATAGCCTTCACAGCAGCATATGGGCAATCCCGCGTCATCCGGGATTTCGAGAAAACATCATCTATTTTTCCAAATGCAGGTTAAGTATTTCACCTAAAATTATTTTTCAACAAGTTTGTGGTATCACAGTGGGCGAAGGCCAGCGGAACTGAGCAAAGACTGAGCGAGCAATTAAAAAAATCAGCCCATCATATGTCCTCCCTGCCCTCACATACCCCTCGCTTTACTGATGGGAAAAGCAATTATCCAACCCAAGGAAAGGGAGGCCACCAAGGGCAGACATGGCAGCTCTCGTAGCCCAGCTGAGAGTCGGGGTGGGAGAACAGGCTCCTTTCCTGGGGTGCGTTTGTTTACTTGTGCTTGGCTGATGTTTTGTTTGTCAGGGTTCTGCTTAAATAGATAAAAGCTGGAAAAACTTAAATTACAGTTGTTTGAGAAGTCATTACCCCAATTGTGCGGAAAATCTCGCTGTCAAGTGTTGCAGATAGTTAGGGAACGGCGGCCGGAAGATATCGTGCTGTACGGAAAGTGTTTAGTCTATGGTGTAAGCAGGCGGATGTGACGTTGTAAACCTAGCTATATAACACCTTGTTACCCATCAATAAACGCCATTTGCCGTCCACCACATTGGTGTCAACTAGCTGATAGCCCGAGTGGTTTGGGGGTGGTCGCCGTGCCGTCCCTGAACCAGGTCACTGCAGCCGTTTGAACTGCAACAAGTGGTGCCGAAACCCGGGAACGTCATCACCTGGATGAGCGAGCAGCGTGAGCAGCAGCCAGAGCAAGTGGACCACCCCGGCGAAGGGGACACTACCGAATCAACAAGGAGGATGGAAGCCCTCATAAAGGTCGTATCGCAATTACATAACTACTGGGGGATTGATTGTAAGCCAAAAGATTTTACTCTTGCAGTTACAAGGCTTTTGAAAATTAAGGCTATAGACCAGCCGGTGGATATTCTCCACCCTGAACTGTGGGACAAATGTACTAAGGCATTAGCTGAGGAGACAATGTTCTCAGGTTGTGGGAAAAACCTTAAGGCTTGGGGAAAAGTTATACAAGCCTTACAGAAAGCTATGAAAGAGCAGGAGACTTGGGTAGCAGTAAAAGACTGTTTATTGGCCACGTCCAAAGTGGGAATCGGGACAACTGCGCAGACTTTGGACCCCCCAGATGATGGCAATTCTGCTGAGCCTAAAGGTCAGCAAGAGGGTGAAACATCCCCTCCATCCCCGAACCCCGCCCCGCTTACAGAAGAGCAGAAACAGCCGAAATCTGTTTGGAGCGAGCTAGCCGAGGAAGCTAGGAACATTGAAAAGAAGTCAGAGCATGGTGACGTCTGGGCCAGGCCACCACCCTATGCCCCTCAAAATGGCGCCGAGCCACAAGGGGAAGGGCGGGGCGAGGGTGCCCCCGGCGCGAGTGAGGCGCCGGAAACCAATGGGAGTGACCGGACAGCTGAGGGCGGCCCGAGGGAGGGGCCGAGAGCAAGCCCGAGGGAGGGGCGAAGAGAAGACCCGAGGGAGGGGTCGAGAAGAAGTCCGAGTGAGGGGCGGAGAGAAGACCCGAGGGAGGGGTCGAGAGCAAGTCCGAGGGAGGGGCAGAGAGGAGGTCCGAGTGAGGGACCTGGAGCGAGCCCGAGGGAGGGGCGGAGAACCGATCAGAGCGGACATTTCAAAAAACGCCGAAGCCCAACGAAAAAATACCGGAGCCCGGAAGTGACCAGTCAGTCGAGTTCCGACTCCGGATCAGACACTAGTCAGGACGAGTGGCTCACAACCGATTCAAACTTAAGGAAGGAGAAAAAGAAGGTAAACATCCGAATTAAAGAAAAACCGGCGGGAGCATTCATGATTAAGCATGTTGCAAAGGAAGAGCATCTGACCCCAATTCAGGTGGCTGTTACCTTCAAAATAAAACTAATGAAAATTGTGAGTTTCTGTTCACAGGACCGGATCATCGGACACCCCCGTAACCCGTACGCCCCGGTGACAAGCGTCCCGCCCGAGCCTGCGAGTTCCACGCTGACCGAATCCAGAAAACAACAAAACAGCCTCCGCAAGAGGGGGCCGCGATGCCTTTGCGTTATCTTAATTTTGCAGCTTGTCACTATAGGACAGGTAGAGTCACACCAGCCCTTTAAATGGGGTACTTGAACAGATCGAACAATCTCGAGCAATTAGTACAAAAATAACTACAGGGCCACCAGTTTTCAGTGCCATGCCTTGCCAACTAGCATCCATTGAACCCTGTTCCAAACGCAGCTGGTACAAAAATTTGTTCACCGGTTCGCCGTGGTTAACCACCCTGATATCCACCTTGATAGGGCCGATCACAATGATCATGATGACGCTAATCTTTGGACCCTGTATATTGAATAAGTTCATGCCGTTTGTCAAGAATCGGCTAGAGAAGGTTAACATCATGTTAGTAGAACACCAACAACTGCTTTAAGAATATATCCACTCAGTATTACCCCCAAGTTATCCCAAGGTACACCCTATTCCTACACCCTGGTATTACCTGTCATCCCCTACCTTCTACGCGCCTTCTTCTTTGTGCCTTATGTTTTATGTCAAGTTTATGATATGTAATTTTAAGATTGGTATAACTATAAGAATAGAATAAGATAGTAATAAGAATAAGATAGTTGTATTTTAGCTAGTTTTGTTATGCATAGGGAGGGGGGAAGTTGTTGCAGATAGTTAGGGAACGGCGGCCGGAAGATATCGTGCTGTACGGAAAGATAGGGCCCCTAATAGCCAACAGTGTTTAGTCTATGGTGTAAGCAGACGGATGTGACGTTGTAAACCTAGCTATATAACACCTTGTTACCCATCAATAAACGCCATTTGCCGTCCACCACATTGGTGTCAACTAGCTGATAGCCCGAGTGGTTTGGGGGTGGTCGCCGTGCCGTCCCTGAACCAGGTCGCTGCAGCCGTTTGAACTGCAACAGTCAAGAACTGAATGTCCAAAAGGAGACAGAGGAGTCCTAAAACTTTATTCGAATAAAGGGAGAGTCCACCGGGCATATCCCTGTGGGGTCTCTCAAATTGCTGGGGGACGCAGCCCCCCTTTTATCCTAATTTCCCGACCGAGGGACGCCCTCTCCTTTTCCCCATTGGCCAAGGTCCTCAGAAGTTACAGCCTTCCCGGCCCGCCTGTACCAAACTCCTGCCTCCTGCCATCTGTTCTCACCTAAGGTCACCTGACTCCTTTGTCCCCCTTGCTGAAGAATGTGGGGGAATTCCCCTATTTCCCTCCTTTGTAAAGGCCCCCCAACTCTTGGCAGATGGCTCTTTTGTCCCACTGCTCATGGCTCCACTCAGTCTCCCCCCTCCCTTTCTCCTGCTCTTCAGCTTTTGGTGATCGACTCCCTTCGATGGCAGCCTGCACCGGACGACTGATTGGGTTCCCGAGACTGTCCAGAGACAGACGAGAAGCGGATCAGGGGGATCCGCAGGTAGGACCGGGAGGGGGTCCTCAAGTAGTCTGACAGAAAGGACTAGGCCTGACAGAAAGGACAAGGTCTGACGAAAAGGACCTCTGGGTAGCGCTAAGTCTGATGGAAAGGACCGGGTCTGACGGAAAGAACCATTGAAATCTCACTGGTGAGTGCTATGGGACAGTGGGGAACAAAAGGGGTGACGACCCTGACATGGACATCCAGGGAGAGCAGCAAAGGGAAGCCAAAAGAGGATGCTAGGAAAAGGAATGACAACCTCGACTTATCCCCATATAGTCCCTTGGGAAGACTTTTGAGGGTTTGGGATAACTTGTGCATTCCCCCAGAAATAACCAAGGAACTAATGATAAAATACTGTTGTTTTGTTTGGCCAGAATATAAGTTACCAGGGGGATTTAGGTGGCCCCCTGTAGGGTCGGACGACGATCCTAGTCTTTGTCAGGCTTTGTGCCAGTATCTCAGTGATATTTAGAAGGGTCTCATCGAGAAAGAATGTGCGTCAATATGGTTAAGGGCAACATCTAGAGGAATCTATGTAACAAAAGAGAGAGGAGAAAAAGGGAAGAAGGAATCTGAAGAAAGGGGAAAAAAAGAAACAGATAGAGAGGTGTGGGATGTCCTCCAGTACCTTCCCCCATCTTATCACCAAAATCTATCAGGAACCACAGCTCGTGTCCCCTCTCTATCTCCTGCTTCTAGCGACAGTGAAGAAAAGGAGGAATGGGACATTTTGTCCCTTTCGCCCATTTTGTCCCTTTCGCCCGAACTGTGATTGCAGTCTGCTGAGGGGTTGCAACCTGCTGAGGGGGAAAAATGATAAAACAGCAAATGACATGGACAGTCCTCCCGCAAGGATACACCGAGGCACTGGTCCTATTTGGACAAGCCTTGCAGAAAATACTGAAGGAATTTATCCTACCCCCAGGAGCCAGGTTATTGCAGTACATGGATGACTTGCCCCTATCAGGGGAACAAGAGAGGGTGGTGAAGGAAACTGCTGTGAAGTTACTCAATTTCTTGGCCCAAAAAGGGCTTAGGGTGTTGGGAAATATATATATATATATATATATATATATGAGGCATATTTTGGCTAGAGGTTTAACCCAAAACAGCCCCAATGTTGTGGTATGGACATGAGAAGGAGAACAGAGCTTTAGAAAATTAGAAGATAAATTGACCAAGTCTTCGGCTTTAGCTCTTCGGGACACAGAGAAAGAATTTTAATTATATGTGGATGTCAAACAGAGCCATGGCAAGGGAATTTCAGTGCAAAAGCATGGAGGCATGCGAATACCAATAGCTTATTTTTCTAAAATGTTAGACCCAGTGGCTAAGGGGTGGCCTTATTGTCTGCAGAATTGCGCAGGTACGGCCCTAATGGTAACTGAGGTCCGAAAACTGACCACAGGGGGATCCCATGTTGTCAAGGTCCCATACCTGGTCAGGGTGTTGCTACCTGAAGGGGCTTCTGAATGGATGATGAGATTTAAAATTAAGAAGCGGGGGAGGGTTTAACCCAGCTTCTTGCCTGACTGGCCCCAAGGGAGAAGCACAGAGGGTGGCGGATCTCCAGACTCAGGCTAGGAAGGATTTGAGAGATATTCCTTGGCCAGATGGGGACAATGTGTTTATTGATGGATCTTCAAGAGTAATAGAAGGGAAACGGGCTACAGGATATGCTATCATTAAGGGGAGGGAGCTGCTGGAGGGAGGAAAGCTGTCGTCTGCCTGGTCAGCCCAAACCGCAGAATTGTATTCTCTAATAAGAGCCTGTGAATTATATCAAGGCAAGCTATTGAATATCTTTACAGATTCTAAATATGCATATGGGGTGGCACATATGTTTGGAAAACTGTGGGAAGAAAGAGGTTTATTAACTTGCCAAGGAAAGGCATTGATGCATAAGGATCTGATTGCTCGCCTGCTGGAGGTGGTGAACCTCCCCAAAAAGGTCTCAATAATTCATATCAGGGGACGTCAGACGGGACACTCAGAGCAGGAGGTAGGCAATCGATTGGCTGATGAGGAAGCTCAAAAAGCAGCACTCCTACCAGAAGTATCTAAGATCCTCCCTCTCCTCCCGGTAGTCCAGCCATTTTGGCAAAACGGGCTATTGAGGGCTATCTGATTTGTGCTAAGGCCAACTGCCGAGCCGCAAGAGAAGTTGCAAGGGGAGGATGACCCTGGGTTGTACGTCCATTCCAACGATGCCAAGCAGACTTTACTGAGATGCCTCATGTAGGGAGGCTTAAGTATCTTCTGGTAATAGTATGTCAGTTGACGGGATGGCCTGAGGCATTTCCAACTGCCTCAGCAACAATTGGATCTGTAATTAAGGTGTTCTTAGAACAAATAATTCCAAGATATGGGTTGGTAGAGGCAATAGATTCAGACAGAGGCACTCATTTTACAGGAAAGGTCCTTCAAGGTGTCATGACTGCCCTAGGGATTCAATGGGACTTGCATACCCCTTGGCATCCTCAGAGTTCTGTTAGAGTGGAAAAGATGAAAGGGAACATTAAAAAGCATCTTTTGAAATTGGTGTTAGAAACTAAGATGCCGTGGACACGACTTCTACCATTAGCTTTAGCAAGAATAAGAGCAAAACAAAGGGGAGACATTCAGCTGTCTCCCTTTGAAATAATGTTTGGGATTTCCTATCCTGCTAACACCCAACCTGGCAAGGAGGTGGAAATGTGATATATATTTAAAGCAATATGTGGCCAGAATACATTCTCTTGTGAAGTCTCTCCGACAGGAAGCCCAGCTCGCACAGACCCTCCCCTTGGATTTTGCAGTCCATGATATCCAACCAGGGGATTGGGTCTTGGTCAGAGAATGGAAAGAAGCACCACTGCTAGCAAAGCGGCGTGGACCTTATCAGGTATTACTAACCACAGAAACATCAATCAAGACAGCTGAGCATGGATGGCCTCATCATACCAGGGTTAAGATTTCTAAGACTCCAGAAATCTGGACTTCTCAGTTGAAGGAAGAGGATGGAAAGCTCCGGCTAACTCTCTGTTGACCTGTACCGCTGGCTGGGAGTGGGTCTGGAAAATAAATGCTGAGTTGCTGGGTCTGTGGGAGTCCAGGAGGATATGAAGACTACCCATGGGTACTAGACATACTGAACGCAGGTTGTTATTTAATAACCTATGCAGAGTCCATTATACTTCTAGAGATGGGCGTAGGGGTTTGTAAAAACAAATATTGTCCAAAGGAGGGGAAAAAAAATAAGATTAAGTTTCCCTTTGTTCTAATCAGATAAATTTTGTGTTTATAACTGTTACATTATTATGTCAATCAGGGTTATTTCAATTCTATTAAAAATAAAACCATCAGCAAAACTTTGGATAGGAAAGACAGCATCAATAAAAGAAATCTCTAAAACAAAAAGTCTGGAGATGACATTGTATCATCTTTGCTTACACCAGCTGAAAACTCCAAAATTGTATATAATATCTTTTTTTTTTCTTTTTTTTTCGTTTGGAAAGCTCTGCAACATGCTCTTTGAGTATCCGGGAACCAAGAACTGAGCATGGTCCTCAAGGACGTATTAGTGAAAGTGCTGCTCTTTGTGAAACAGCTACACTCAAACTTGCAATTGCTTTTATTTTTTAAGAATGTGCAAAATGATACAGTCTATAAAAACAATCTCCACCAGTAATATCAGCATTCAGTAGAGTAAAAAGAAATCCTTTTTGAGGCATGGGATCTCTGGTTAGCATCAGAATTAAATAGGGTATAAGTGTACATATACTATCTTCTGTGATGCGTTTAAATTGTCTTTTTGTTATGAAGTGTAATGTAAGCTTTGATGGCAAAATTAAAAACCTGAAGCGTAGTGAGTCAAGATTTGAACCCCAGAACACAACCTTTATTTGCATATGCAAATGTCTTATCTTTACAAAGAGTTAATCATCACAATTAAGGATGGTTCTGCCAAACACCACCACCAACAACAAACAATGCTTTAAATCACCTGGAAAGGTACTGTTTAGGCAACTCAATAGTATTTGCAAATTGAGAAGGAATTATACTAATAGTCTAGGTCAAAAAAAAAGAAAAAAGAAACCCTCTTTGCTAGCTAAGACAGTAGCCAGAGTATTCACCCGCAATGCATAGATCCAGATTCAAAGGTCCATCCACCCGATTCAGTGCAAGGATCAGTCAGGCATGGGGCACTATCCTTTTCTGCATGCTGGTTTTATTCATTTAGCCCTTTACCCTTGTCAAAAAAATCCTCAAAAGGAGCAAAACTATTTATTTCAAGTAATCTTACAAAAATATTTAATTATCTGCTGCACAAAAGATTTACATACAGTGTGGACACAAACACCCTCATTTTCACATCTGTTTCATGCTTGAACCTCCCTATGGCCTGTGCCTGACAAACAGAAACATATTTACTATAATTAATATCTGATCTCCCATTGATTTCTCATTTATCCCTCCCGATATACAGCAGCTCATGGTGTGATCGGGTTTTGCCAGTGTTTTTTTAAAAAAAGTGGGCATCCCCAATAATTAAATTTGTGGCTGGTTCCTGACTTAATTATACCGGATTAGGTTACAGACTGGGTCTCCTACCCTTGGAAGGGACACAGCCCCTGCCACACGCTGATGGGCCAGGGGCTGCCTATCACCACTGCTTCTCGTGGAGCACCCATGGTCATTGCCAAGCAAACGGATCAACCCAATTGGGGTCATCCTGTATCACTCCCTACGCACTGCAGCAGCAGCATCCTTTGGTACCATGTCCTTTTACAGTGTAAATTAATGAAGCACCAATTTGTAACGCAATAGGACTATTACTAAGATGTACAAAAATAAGTTATTAAATACAAGCTGTGTAACACACATGGAAGCACTGAAGAAAACTTCAACAAATTCATCTAACATGCCAAAAAACTGTTTAAAAGTCCATTTTAAGGAGTTAAGCAGGTTAACATGACTTTCAAACAGCTGAGAGGGCAGAAACACATAACTGAGGCCTCATGTTCCCTTGCACACGGCCCAGATTTCATCTATTTCAGCTGGAATTTTGCATGCAGTGAGAATTCAAAATCTTACAACACTGTTGCAGTCTTAAATCACCATGACTCATTCCCCATAATTACACACACTTTTACATACAAGAGTTTAAATAAGATTTGCACTGAAAAGATACTGTACAAGCTCCAACTTCTTTTTGCATCTGTTCCTCTGTACTCTTATGAAAATAAATAGAGAGGACATCTAAAAAAATACAAATCAAATGAAGCCAAGGGCCAGACTGCACACATTCAAAAAGGAAAAGTACATCTAATTATGTACAAGGTTGCTATGATCACAGGGAAAAAAGCCAATGTATTTCCAGTGCTTGTCCCTGCTCTTGGCTTGGCCCTGCTTTTGGCTCATCTTTATTTATGAGTAAATCTGCTAAAAAAATTTTGAAGAATTTTTTTTTTGTTATGAAGAGATGCTATTTTTATTAAAGTGTTCTGCAAACATGCTGTTTTTCAGCAGGAGGGGAAGAAAAGGATGAAATTGTCTTCAACTAAGAATTTATGTTTTGGAAAAACTATTTAGTTTAGGAATGTTGATAACAAAGATTAAATGTATTCCTTTTTCATTTGCATATTTGCACAGCGTATCAGTAGCAGCAGTGCGTATTGCCCTATACCAGGCACGTTACGACATCATATAAAGACTGTGTCAAATCATTTCCCTTCTACACAAAAAGGCATTTTGGCCTAAAAGTAAACGAGAAGCGTGTGCTAGGACTAAATAGCAGCTGATATTAGCTATCTGATATAGCTATCTCCAACAATGCATTTCAAGTACTATTTTTGTATAACTATCAACATCTTGAAATAGTGCAAAAACAGACTAGAAAAGTAAATGCATAATTCTTTTTGAGTAATTAGTAGAGTTCTGAAATTAAGTTCTTGGGAATGTAAAGTGAAAATTTTCTAAACCTTTTGAGTTTAAGTCCTTTTGAGTTTCTTTTCCATCTGAGGTTTTCAAAACATTTGCCGTCATTCCAAACTTGAAAATTGGACCCCAAAGTACCCAAGCACCCTATGAAGCACAACCCGCCTCAAGACACTGCGGGTTTGGCCAATAACTGCATGTGCTTTCTGACCCTGTGCTCAACACCAGGCTAGAAACATCCCCGATACAAAGCAGACGTGTCCTGCAGGGGTTAGGCTCCCGTGCCTGCTGGAGGGACACTGGGTCACCAGTGGGGATGCTCATCACCTTCAGCCTTGTCACGAGAGGTGCCTGCAGCTGGTCCCTCACAGAGCATCACGGATCTCAGAGAGCATCTTTGCAGCACGGACACCTTCCCTGCACAAAGTCAGTGCCCGTTGAGCTCGGCGAACCGCATCCCGTCCTTGCAGAGCTGCGGTCCGGGACAGTGGTGCTCCTCACCCGAGCCTTAGCCGCCTGCTCTCGAAACAGCACCACAAGTCTCGTGGATCCTTAGCCCTTAAAGTCATGCTAGTACGACAAAATAGATTTTGTCTTTTTAAATTAAGTCCTAGCAGTCTCAGTTATAGGCAACGTTTCAAAACCTCACCTCAAAATCCCGGACTGAGAGGGAAATACCCTGATTTGGAGAACCTAACTTGCACACCGTGATGGTTAATGCTGCTTCAGAGCAGGGAGTAGGGAGAGCTGGGGAGAAGGAAAAGCCCAGCATATCCAGAGCCCAAAGGCCAGCAGTACCTCTGCGAGGATGAAAGAAGGTGCAAGGGGGACTTGGCAGCTGCACAGACTCCTACCTGCTTTGCATGGTGACCCCCGGCAGCTGGCAGAGCCTGCAGTCTTCAGTCATTGCACACAGAGCACAAGCACTTTGCTAGGACAGACCTGGGGACATGCAGCAGTGAGGACGAAGCTCGCGGGGAGGCCATGTGTGCACCGTCTTTGTGAGGCTCCTTCCGCTCCTGCCTTCTCCTTCAGTAACTCTCTACTTTCTCTCAGGGTAGCCTTGTCCACCCCCTTACCCTACTCTCAAACCAGTGCCAGCCTGGGAAGTCCCCCAAGAACATCCCCTTCTCTACAAGCCTCACACACTGCCTCCCTCCAAAGCACACAGAGCATTCCTGCATGCGACAGAACTGCCCAAAACCTGCCCACCTTCGCAGGAAAGCAGAGGGAGGGCAGGACTTAGCAAGCCGGGAAGGTCCCTAGTCTCCAAGAGTCCTTCGCAGGGCATGTAAGGATGCGCCCCCTGCCGAGACCCAGATGGCACATTTGGGACTGCCCAGATGCCTGCGCAGGGAGTGAGGCAATGCCCTGCAGCACCGAGTCTTCAGACTGCTCAAGTGTTTATGCCAGGCAGAAAGCACAGTGGAGAGAAACAAAATTTCCTTAGTAGAAGTGGGGGGTGAAGAGGGGAGAAAGAAGAAGAGAAAAGGACCAGCCTTTAAGTGTCTCAGTTAAGACCAGCTTTTAAATCTCTCATTTGTTGATTTCTGTAACACCTTCCATGACCACCCATATGCTTTATCACATTTTTGATATACGCAGCAGCTTCATGCACGTGCTTGAGTGTATATGCACTCAGAGCACAGCTGCTTCCACAAGGTAACCTCTCCCGAGGAGCAACCACCATCGACTAAACACGTCTTTTGGGGATGGGAATAATCAGAGCACATCAGTAAAAAGTGATATGTGTGTGCTTGTTCTTTGTGCACATTTCTCAAAAAGCACATCTCCTGTCAAACGTTCTGGGGCATTTGTCACCATTAAATCAGCTTTAAAATTCTTCCTGAAAACAGATGATATTTCTCAAGTACACAGCTGAAAAATGAAAACTCGGGACTGGATTCATCTGTCTTAGTTTGAGAGGCCTATGCTGAAGTCTCCCTCCGAGGTGGTGGCTGAAGAAGTTACTCATTCTGAGTGTATGATTCACCCACTCAAAAGCAAACGTCTCCTGGGTAGGATGAATGCAGCGGGTTTCAACGATTACACTGTAACGGCAGCACCCTCAGCCCTGACGCACTCCTGCACATGCCCATCCAGCTCAGTGACCAAATCAATAAGGGACAGCCCAAATGAAGCAACCACAAATACATGCGTCCTCCCCAGCGATGCCTTTGTCAAGGTGACACTTGCAGCCCAGTCACTAAAACCTTGCGCTGGAGTGAAAGCCCCCAGAGTTGTGGCAGGACGGGACAGCCCTCCCTGGCAGCAGACACAACCCCAGATGCTGCTGCAACCCCCTGTATCCCCTGATTCCCCGGCCCAGCTGCCAGAGTCGCAGCCACGCGGGTGTCCTCCCCGGCCCTCCACGCTGTGACACTCACCTGAAGCAGGTGGTGAGCTCGCCCGTGGGCTTCAGGCACGGGTACTGGGTGGTGGCGATTTTGTTCTCGGAGCAAATCTCCCTGTGAGAGGGCGAAACGGGGAAGGGGAAAGAAATAAGGAAAAAGAAAGAAAAAAAGGTGTTGGCAGGTGGCAGGAAGAGCAGGGCAGGGGCGGCGCGGGGGGCACCCACCTGTCGCCTTCCTGGGGCTCGTGCTGATAGTTCCAGGCATGCGCTAGCGCCAGGAGCAGCAGGAGCGGGGCCAGGCTGCAGGCCGGCTGCCCCATCGGGTCGCCTCTGCCGTGCGAGCCGCGCTGGCTCTGCCCGTCCTGGCCGGCGGCGGGGGCTGCGTCGGCCGCCACTCCGCCCACTCCCCCGCCTAGATGTGCCCATGGGGAGGGTCCGCGCCTGCCCAGATGTGCCGGCACATGCGACCTGGGGTGCCGGGCATGGGACTGGGGGGCGGGGCGGGGGGGACAGACAGACACGACGTGCCCCGGGACAGGCGGGCATGCTGCTGTGGCTGCCACATCCAGATGTGCGGGAGCTGCAGCAGATGTGTGGGACAGGCCCTGAGCCCCTGCATGGGGGAAAGGTGTCAAAGGGCAGCGTGGGGCAGAAAGCGATGGAAAGGGAAAGGTCCTAAACCTCTGTGTGACAAGCGAGTCTGGGTGCACCAGCACTGATGCTTTCCAGATTCGTCTTTATCTGACATCTCTTTCCCAAAGGAACGGAGCGGTTCAAGGCCCCTGTGCAACGGCTGTTGTTTATCCTTGTGTACAGCTGCCACTTCCTGGCCATTCATAAAAAGGATATCCACAACAACAGACTTTGATAAAGTAGTGCATCAGGTCTGGCTCATTGGATCATATCCTGTTCTCATGGAGAAGCTGTCTGGGAGCAGGGCAACAAACCTGCAAAGAGACAGAGCTTTTGCAAAGTATTTGGCCGGCACCATGGTTCCAATCAGAATATCACCCCCTATAAACATGAAAGGGTCAGGGCAATTAAGGGTCTATGATTTAGCCTTACCAGCACTTTCACATATAGTATAAATAGCCTCGTTTTTCCAGACAAAAGAAATCCCCCCCTCTCCCACCAAAAAAGCAAAACCAAAAATCAGAGATACAAAGTAACAGCAGTGGAAGAGGACTTGAGCAAACTGCCTTCTATGTTGGGGTCATCTACTGGTAGCATTTGAACAAATTGCTTCACTCCTCCATGCCTCAGGTTCCCCAGTCTGTAATGCAGACCCTCATGTTTTTTTAAAAAATGCAGAATTCCACAAACAAATAAGCCGTGATTCAGCTGTTAACCCTTGTGGTAGGTTTTCCTGTACTCAGGAGAAGGTTAATGGTAGGCTGTTACTCAGAAAACTTGGGGTTTCTCAGAAGTTTTTCCTGACTTGCTGAGCCTCTGCTGCCACTACAGTCTGCTGTATGTACTGTGAACTGCCAAATTCAAGGTACTTCTCTGCTCTAGGAGCTACTGTATATCTGTTCTAGTTCAGCAAGCGAGCCCTGCATGGCAGATTTTTTTCTCACTTGTTATTTCTTTCTCTATTGAGATATTGATTTAAATATTTATTTCTTCATAGTTACTTATTTTCCTCTATAGAAATAAGTTGCAAGCAAAGACAGGACCTGCCTACTTGAAGGCAGTGAGACCTGTGGGTGTTTCTCGCAGGGTTAAGCTCCCCGTCTCTCACACAGACACTGCTGATTCTAAGATAACTGTGAACAAAAGCACAACCTGGGTGCTCTGATACCTGTGCGGTGGAGACACCTGTCTTCACAAAACATTCTTTATCATCCCTGTCAAAGTGGAAAGTATCCAGTAACAGAGTCTAAAATGAAGAGCTGTAACCCCTGTGAAATCTGCCTACAGATAACTAAAGATTTAGTTATCTTTAATTTAAAGATTCAATTTCACAATGTAGATACATGCCCTCCAAAAAAGGTGATTTTTGTTTAAGAAGCTGAATCATATCAGAGCACAGAGCTGAAAACCTTTGGATGATTTCCAATCCAGAACAGTGTCATGATTTGGGAAGGACTCTCATTTTAAAAAGATTGCTATTAAACCATGGTGATACCTAAAAAAGGTATCCATAACTTTGCAATTCATTACAGATCTGATTCGATACCTGAACTGCTTAACTCTGCTCTCTGCTTTTTCTTTAATGCCTGCCACCCACATAACGCTGTACTATCTACACAGTATACTATCTTTTTAATTAAAAGTCTTACAGGAGTTTGCATATGGTCGTTGTCTTAAGGCAAATAACCTTTTTAATTTAAACAAGGCTAGTTGTGGGTCAAGCTAATCATATACTCAACTCTTTGCTAAAGCAGGCCTTAAAGTTTCATACATGAAAGAATTTAAGCGTGATCTATGAGATAGATAGAAAAGAGGTTAAACAGCACCATGCAAGAAAATTCATACTTTGCAACTCAGAACCTTATTAGCACTGAATACATTAAAGTTGAGGGCTTTATCATTTTACTTCATCGGCTTCACTTCAGCTTTAATGACCGTGGAGCCGCAGCCATTGGGGAACAAGTGTTACTTCCTGAAAAGTGTTGAAGGGTGCCAGTGGTTAAGTAAACATTGAAATGTTCCAATTGCCTTGAGGAAGGAACGAGCTGGGACTGTTCTCACATACAGCAAATGAGCAGAAAGCGATTTCTTGTGCAAGGGACGCTTCTTGTATGGGGTCACGTGAGTTCTCAATTGCCCAACTCAAGTATGTGTAAAGTTGATCAGGTTACGTATGAAAATTTGGAACACTGCCAAAAAAAAGGAAAAAAAAAGATCAAAAAAGAATGAGGAATGCAATGCAATAATGTGATTATCAGCAGTTATCTCCGTATTGTTTATATAGGAATAGACATTGCTTCCTACAAAGTTTTAATTCTTGATGATGCTGTTCAATTAACAATACAGACTCAAGGCTTTTATTTTTTTCTTTCTGGATTTTTCCAGTAACTGGAGTATCTCAGAAACAGACCTAGACCACCTTCCCTCCAAAACCATCTCCTTCAGAAGAGAATTTCCCCATGGGGAAGGCACAACCTTTGCACGCTGCAGAATGGGATGAGGGAGATGAGGAGGAGCTACAAGGGCCACAGGGCAACCCTGACTCTTTAGGAACACACCGAGGTCATTTATATATACGAAGCAACTCGTGAGACCTTGAGCAGTTCAGAGGCCTCGGTCAGACCCTTTTGTACTAGGCACTGCAGAAACACACAAGGGCTTGAAATTTTAACGGTGATTCTGAACAGAGGAGATTATTTCTCCCTACTATTTGACCCCATCCTTAAAAATAACATAACATCGTGTTTTGGGTTTGACAATTGTTTTTTAGATGTTTCACAAGAGTCTTCAGAGGTATGAACTGTGCATGTTCTTAATCCATTTATAATAGACATTTTCATGAGTGTATTTTCTGTCTCCTTCAGTTCAAAAGCAAGCAAGCAGTTATTGTAAACAGCCTTAATCCCACCACAGCATTGTGTTTGCAGCGAGTGTCCTCATGGCAACTCTACCAGGTCTCCAGCTGTCAGTGTTCACACGATCAGGCAGATCAGAGCAGAATCGAACACATAAACAAACAGAAAACAGAAGTTTTAAAGAACACCTTGGGTAGTTGGTAGTCCTATGGTAGTTTTCTTGTCTGACTTGAAAGGCTTCAAGTTTGTCATTTGTGAAGGAGATTCCCTTTAAAACCAAATACCTCAGCTGCAACCATCCAGCTCCAAACTTGCCATTCCAAGGCTTATTTCACACACTGAGATTAACCATTAAGTACTTACACCAGCATGCATAAAACGGGAATTTCCCATAACACTTCAAATAGAGGAGGCATCTACAACAGTGTCTCATATCAGACAAAAGCCAGAACCAGGTACTAGAGAAAAAAAAAGTTATTTCCTGAGTAATTAGCTGATTAGAGAAGTGAAATTTCCTCCTAATCTATTTGTGTTTTGCTTAGTCAGCAAAGGTCAGGTGAAGCATGGAAGAAAGACACAGAATAAAGACAGAGTGAAAGCAAAAGCTGTTAGAGATGATCCATAAGTGGAGAGAGGAATCTGGCATCAATCAAGTAGGAAGAGAAGGGATAGAAAGAAAGAAGCAGCAACAGAGGAGAAAGAAGGAAGAGAAAAGATCTGAAGAGATATTAGGAAAACTTTCAGCTGTGCCCAGATATAAACAGATTTTACAGGCAGAAAGAGGATGGTAGGACAGGCAGGAGAGCATATGTCAAAGAAGAAAAGAGACAGGAAAAGATATTGAAAATCTCATGGTGTGATCACAGCACAGGGAGAGATGTTGGGGTGGCAAAGAGCAAGAGGCCAGGAGAGGAAGGCAGAAATTGCCGGGAGAAGATAGTTGCTTGTCTTTTGATTTTATCTGTTTTATTTTACATAATGAAAAGATAGCAAACTTTGTGAAAGTGAAAAACAGCTTATTTATTTTGCTAAAAAATACCAGCCTGATGTCACTTCTGGAACATGACATAAATAGCAAAGCAGGCATTAAAAACAAAGGAAGAGGAAAGATACCTAGTGTCATGAACATTGTTATGGCTTTTAATCCAAATAGGGGACAAAACAGTCTCGGATCGGACGAAGGCTCTCGGGAAGCTGGACACTCTGCTAGGCGCAAGTGCCCCACAAGTGGTGGTTTGGATTCCAGAGGCCGAGCTGTCAGAGAAATGCTGGTGCTGGTGCTCCCGATCACCGACCCCATGTGTGGTGCGAAATCGCAAGCGGCAGCTCTTGGGGAATTCTTGACGTGGCGCCGGGCGCCTTCGCCCCGGGTCTGTGCTCAGGACCTACAATTCACCCTGGGCACCAAATCCAGAGGCAATGTCTCGGGACCGACAGAGACCACCTCTAGGGTCCAAAAGTCTGACGACGGCTCTCGGGAAGCTGGACACTCTGATAAGTGCAAGTGCCCCAAAAGGCCAGGTCTGGATCCCAGAGGCCAAGCTGTCAGAGAAATGCCGGTGCTGGTGGTCCCGATCACCGACCCCATGTGTGGTGCGAAATCGCAAGCGGCAGCTCTTGGGGAATTCTTGACGTGGCGCCAGGCACCTCCGCCCCAGACCTGCGCTCAGGGCAGACAGGTTCACCCTGGGCACCAAATCCAGAGGCAATGTCTCGGGACCGACAGAGACCACCTCTAGGGTCCAAAATTCTGGCGACGGCTCTCGGGAAGCTGGACACTCTGCTAGGTGCAAGTGCCCCAAAAGGCCAGGTCTGGACCTCAGAGGCCAAGCTGTCAGAGAAATGCCGGTGCTGGTGGTCCCGATCACCGACCCCATGTGTGGTGCGAAATCGCAAGCGGCAGCTCTTGGGGAATTTTTGACGTGGCGCCGGGCGCCTTTGCCCCGGGTCTGTGCTCAGGACCTCCAATTCACCCTGGGCACCAAATCCAGAGGCAATGTCTCGGGACCGACAGAGACCACCTCTAGGGTCCAAAATTCTGGCGACGGCTCTCGGGAAGCTGGACACTCTGCTAGGTGCAAGTGCCCCAAAAGGCCAGGTCTGGATCCCAGAGGCCAAGCTGTCAGAGAAATGCCGGTGCTGGTGGTCCCGATCACCGACCCCATGTGTGGTGCGAAATCGCAAGCGGCAGCTCTTGGGGAATTTTTGACGTGGCGCCGGGCGCCTTCGCCCCGGGTCTGTGCTCAGGACCTCCAATTCACCCTGGGCACCAAATCCAGAGGCAATGTCTCGGGACCGACAGAGACCACCTCTAGGGTCCAAAATTCTGGCGACGGCTCTCGGGAAGCTGGACACTCTGCTAAGTGCAAGTGCCCCAAAAGGCCAGGTCTGGATCCCAGAGACCAAGCTGTCAGAGAAATGCCGGTGCTGGTGCTCCCGATCACCGACCCCATGTGTGGTGCGAAATCGCAAGCGGCAGCTCTTGGGGAATTCTTGACGTGGCGCCGGGCACCTTCGCCCCAGACCTGCGCTCAGGGCAGACAGGTTCACCGTGGGCACCAAATCCAGAGGCAATGTCTCGGGACCGACAGAGACCACCTCTAGGGTCCAAAATTCTGGCGACGGCTCTCGGGAAGCTGGACACTCTGCTAGGTGCAAGTGCCCCAAAAGGCCAGGTCTGGATCCCAGAGGGAAGGTGTCAGAGAAATGCCGGTGCTGGTGGTCCCGATCACCGACCCCATGTGTGGTGCGAAATCGCAAGCGGCAGCTCTTGGGGAATTCTTGACGTGGCGCCGGGCGCCTCCGCCCCAGACCTGCGCTCAGGGCAGACAGGTTCACCCTGGGCACCAAATCCAGAGGCAATGTCTCGGGACCGACAGAGACCACCTCTAGGGTCCAAAATTCTGACGACGGCTCTCGGGAAGCTGGACACTCTGCTAGGTGCAAGTGCCCCAAAAGGCCAGGTCTGGATCCCAGAGGGAAGGTGTCAGAGAAATGCCAGTGCTGGTGGTCCCGATCACCGACCCCATGTGTGGTGCGAAATCGCAAGCGGCAGCTCTTGGGGAATTCTTGACGTGGCGCCGGGCGCCTCCGCCCCAGACCTGCGCTCAGGGCAGACAGGTTCACCCTGGGCACCAAATCCAGAGGCAATGTCTCGGGACCGACAGAGACCACCTCTAGGGTCCAAAATTCTGACGACGGCTCTCGGGAAGCTGGGCACTCTGCTAGGTGCAAGTGCCCCAAAAGGCCAGGTCTGGATCCCAGAGGCCAAGCTGTCAGAGAAATGCCGGTGCTGGTGGTCCCGATCACCGACCCCATGTGTGGTGCGAAATCGCAAGCGGCTGCTCTTGGGGAATTCTTGACGTGGCGCCGGGCGCCTTCGCCCCAGACCTGCGCTCAGGGCAGACAGGTTCACCCTGGGCACCAAATCCAGAGGCAATGTCTCGGGACCGACAGAGACCACCTCTAGGGTCCAAAATTCTGACGACGGCTCTCGGGAAGCTGGGCACTCTGCTAGGTGCAAGTGTCCCAAAAGGCCAGGTCTGGACCTCAGAGGCCAAGCTGTCAGAGAAATGCCGGTGCTGGTGGTCCCGATCACCGACCCCATGTGTGGTGCGAAATCGCAAGCGGCAGCTCTTGGGGAATTCTTGACGTGGCGCCGGGCGCCTCCGCCCCAGACCTGCGCTCAGGGCAGACAGGTTCACCCTGGGCACCAAATCCAGAGGCAATGTCTCGGGACCGACAGAGACCACCTCTAGGGTCCAAAATTCTGGCGACGGCTCTCGGGAAGCTGGACACTCTGCTAAGTGCAAGTGCCCCAAAAGGCCAGGTCTGGATCCCAGAGGGAAGGTGTCAGAGAAATGCCGGTGCTGGTGGTCCCGATCACCGACCCCATGTGTGGTGCGAAATCGCAAGCGGCAGCTCTTGGGGAATTCTTGACGTGGCGCCGGGCGCCTCCGCCCCAGACCTGCGCTCAGGGCAGACAGGTTCACCCTGGGCACCAAATCCAGAGGCAATGTCTCGGGACCGACAGAGACCACCTCTAGGGTCCAAAATTCTGACGACGGCTCTCGGGAAGCTGGACACTCTGCTAGGTGCAAGTGCCCCAAAAGGCCAGGTCTGGATCCCAGAGGGAAGGTGTCAGAGAAATGCCGGTGCTGGTGGTCCCGATCACCGACCCCATGTGTGGTGCGAAATCGCAAGCGGCAGCTCTTGGGGAATTCTTGACGTGGCGCCGGGCGCCTTCGCCCCAGACCTGCGCTCAGGGCAGACAGGTTCACCCTGGGCACCAAATCCAGAGGCAATGTCTCGGGACCGACAGAGACCACCTCTAGGGTCCAAAATTCTGGCGACGGCTCTCGGGAAGCTGGACACTCTGCTAGGTGCAAGTGCCCCAAAAGGCCAGGTCTGGATCCCAGAGGCCAAGCTGTCAGAGAAATGCCGGTGCTGGTGGTCCCGATCACCGACCCCATGTGTGGTGCGAAATCGCAAGCGGCAGCTCTTGGGGAATTTTTGACGTGGCGCCGGGCGCCTTCGCCCCGGGTCTGTGCTCAGGACCTCCAATTCACCCTGGGCACCAAATCCAGAGGCAATGTCTCGGGACCGACAGAGACCACCTCTAGGGTCCAAAATTCTGGCGACGGCTCTCGGGAAGCTGGACACTCTGCTAAGTGCAAGTGCCCCAAAAGGCCAGGTCTGGATCCCAGAGACCAAGCTGTCAGAGAAATGCCGGTGCTGGTGCTCCCGATCACCGACCCCATGTGTGGTGCGAAATCGCAAGCGGCAGCTCTTGGGGAATTCTTGACGTGGCGCCGGGCACCTTCGCCCCAGACCTGCGCTCAGGGCAGACAGGTTCACCGTGGGCACCAAATCCAGAGGCAATGTCTCGGGACCGACAGAGACCACCTCTAGGGTCCAAAATTCTGGCGACGGCTCTCGGGAAGCTGGACACTCTGCTAAGTGCAAGTGCCCCAAAAGGCCAGGTCTGGATCCCAGAGGGAAGGTGTCAGAGAAATGCCGGTGCTGGTGGTCCCGATCACCGACCCCATGTGTGGTGCGAAATCGCAAGCGGCAGCTCTTGGGGAATTCTTGACGTGGCGCCGGGCGCCTCCGCCCCAGACCTGCGCTCAGGGCAGACAGGTTCACCCTGGGCACCAAATCCAGAGGCAATGTCTCGGGACCGACAGAGACCACCTCTAGGGTCCAAAATTCTGACGACGGCTCTCGGGAAGCTGGACACTCTGCTAGGTGCAAGTGCCCCAAAAGGCCAGGTCTGGATCCCAGAGGGAAGGTGTCAGAGAAATGCCGGTGCTGGTGGTCCCGATCACCGACCCCATGTGTGGTGCGAAATCGCAAGCGGCAGCTCTTGGGGAATTCTTGACGTAGCGCCGGGCGCCTTCGCCCCAGACCTGCGCTCAGGACCTCCAATTCACCCTGGGCACCAAATCCAGAGGCAATGTCTCGGGACCGACAGAGACCACCTCTAGGGTCCAAAATTCTGGCGACGGCTCTCGGGAAGCTGGACACTCTGCTAGGTGCAAGTGCCCCAAAAGGCCAGGTCTGGATCCCAGAGGCCAAGCTGTCAGAGAAATGCCGGTGCTGGTGGTCCCGATCACCGACCCCATGTGTGGTGCGAAATCGCAAGCGGCAGCTCTTGGGGAATTTTTGACGTGGCGCCGGGCGCCTTCGCCCCGGGTCTGTGCTCAGGACCTCCAATTCACCCTGGGCACCAAATCCAGAGGCAATGTCTCGGGACCGACAGAGACCACCTCTAGGGTCCAAAATTCTGGCGACGGCTCTCGGGAAGCTGGACACTCTGCTAAGTGCAAGTGCCCCAAAAGGCCAGGTCTGGATCCCAGAGACCAAGCTGTCAGAGAAATGCCGGTGCTGGTGCTCCCGATCACCGACCCCATGTGTGGTGCGAAATCGCAAGCGGCAGCTCTTGGGGAATTCTTGACGTGGCGCCGGGCACCTTCGCCCCAGACCTGCGCTCAGGGCAGACAGGTTCACCGTGGGCACCAAATCCAGAGGCAATGTCTCGGGACCGACAGAGACCACCTCTAGGGTCCAAAATTCTGGCGACGGCTCTCGGGAAGCTGGACACTCTGCTAAGTGCAAGTGCCCCAAAAGGCCAGGTCTGGATCCCAGAGGGAAGGTGTCAGAGAAATGCCGGTGCTGGTGGTCCCGATCACCGACCCCATGTGTGGTGCGAAATCGCAAGCGGCAGCTCTTGGGGAATTCTTGACGTGGCGCCGGGCGCCTCCGCCCCAGACCTGCGCTCAGGGCAGACAGGTTCACCCTGGGCACCAAATCCAGAGGCAATGTCTCGGGACCGACAGAGACCACCTCTAGGGTCCAAAATTCTGACGACGGCTCTCGGGAAGCTGGACACTCTGCTAGGTGCAAGTGCCCCAAAAGGCCAGGTCTGGATCCCAGAGGGAAGGTGTCAGAGAAATGCCGGTGCTGGTGGTCCCGATCACCGACCCCATGTGTGGTGCGAAATCGCAAGCGGCAGCTCTTGGGGAATTCTTGACGTGGCGCCGGGCGCCTCCGCCCCAGACCTGCGCTCAGGGCAGACAGGTTCACCCTGGGCACCAAATCCAGAGGCAATGTCTCGGGACCGACAGAGACCACCTCTAGGGTCCAAAATTCTGACGACGGCTCTCGGGAAGCTGGACACTCTGCTAGGTGCAAGTGCCCCAAAAGGCCAGGTCTGGATCCCAGAGGGAAGGTGTCAGAGAAATGCCGGTGCTGGTGGTCCCGATCACCGACCCCATGTGTGGTGCGAAATCGCAAGCGGCAGCTCTTGGGGAATTCTTGACGTGGCGCCGGGCGCCTCCGCCCCAGACCTGCGCTCAGGGCAGACAGGTTCACCCTGGGCACCAAATCCAGAGGCAATGTCTCGGGACCGACAGAGACCACCTCTAGGGTCCAAAATTCTGACGACGGCTCTCGGGAAGCTGGGCACTCTGCTAGGTGCAAGTGCCCCAAAAGGCCAGGTCTGGATCCCAGAGGCCAAGCTGTCAGAGAAATGCCGGTGCTGGTGGTCCCGATCACCGACCCCATGTGTGGTGCGAAATCGCAAGCGGCAGCTCTTGGGGAATTCTTGACGTGGCGCCGGGCGCCTTCGCCCCAGACCTGCGCTCAGGACCTCCAATTCACCCTGGGCACCAAATCCAGAGGCAATGTCTCGGGACCGACAGAGACCACCTCTAGGGTCCAAAATTCTGGCGACGGCTCTCGGGAAGCTGGGCACTCTGCTAAGTGCAAGTGCCCCAAAAGGCCAGGTCTGGACCTCAGAGGCCAAGCTGTCAGAGAAATGCCGGTGCTGGTGGTCCCGATCACTGACCCCATGTGTGGTGCAAAATCGCAAGCGGCAGCTCTTGGGGAATTTTTGACGTGGCGCCGGGCGCCTTCGCCCCAGAACTGCGTTCAGGGCAGACAAGTTCACCCTGGGCACCAAATCCAGAGGCAATGTCTCGGGACCGACAGAGACCACCTCTAGGGTCCAAAATTCTGGCGACGGCTCTCGGGAAGCTGGACACTCTGCTAAGTGCAAGTGCCCCAAAAGGCCAGGTCTGGATCCCAGAGGCCAAGCTGTCAGAGAAATGCCGGTGCTGGTGGTCCCGATCACCGACCCCATGTGTGGTGCGAAATCGCAAGCGGCCGCTCTTGGGGAATTCTTGACGTGGCGCCGGGCGCCTTCGCCCCAGACCTGCGCTCAGGGCAGACAGGTTCACCCTGGGCACCAAATCCAGAGGCAATGTCTCGGGACCGACAGAGACCACCTCTAGGGTCCAAAATTCTGGCGACGGCTCTCGGGAAGCTGGACACTCTGCTAGGTGCAAGTGCCCCAAAAGGCCAGGTCTGGACCTCAGAGGCCAAGCTGTCAGAGAAATGCCGGTGCTGGTGGTCCCGATCACCGACCCCATGTGTGGTGCGAAATCGCAAGCGGCAGCTCTTGGGGAATTTTTGACGTGGCGCCGGGCGCCTTTGCCCCGGGTCTGTGCTCAGGACCTCCAATTCACCCTGGGCACCAAATCCAGAGGCAATGTCTCGGGACCGACAGAGACCACCTCTAGGGTCCAAAATTCTGGCGACGGCTCTCGGGAAGCTGGACACTCTGCTAGGTGCAAGTGCCCCAAAAGGCCAGGTCTGGATCCCAGAGGCCAAGCTGTCAGAGAAATGCCGGTGCTGGTGGTCCCGATCACCGACCCCATGTGTGGTGCGAAATCGCAAGCGGCAGCTCTTGGGGAATTTTTGACGTGGCGCCGGGCGCCTTCGCCCCGGGTCTGTGCTCAGGACCTCCAATTCACCCTGGGCACCAAATCCAGAGGCAATGTCTCGGGACCGACAGAGACCACCTCTAGGGTCCAAAATTCTGGCGACGGCTCTCGGGAAGCTGGACACTCTGCTAAGTGCAAGTGCCCCAAAAGGCCAGGTCTGGATCCCAGAGACCAAGCTGTCAGAGAAATGCCGGTGCTGGTGCTCCCGATCACCGACCCCATGTGTGGTGCGAAATCGCAAGCGGCAGCTCTTGGGGAATTCTTGACGTGGCGCCGGGCACCTTCGCCCCAGACCTGCGCTCAGGGCAGACAGGTTCACCGTGGGCACCAAATCCAGAGGCAATGTCTCGGGACCGACAGAGACCACCTCTAGGGTCCAAAATTCTGGCGACGGCTCTCGGGAAGCTGGACACTCTGCTAAGTGCAAGTGCCCCAAAAGGCCAGGTCTGGATCCCAGAGGGAAGGTGTCAGAGAAATGCCGGTGCTGGTGGTCCCGATCACCGACCCCATGTGTGGTGCGAAATCCCAAGCGGCAGCTCTTGGGGAATTCTTGACGTGGCGCCGGGCACCTTCGCCCCAGACCTGCGCTCAGGGCAGACAGGTTCACCGTGGGCACCAAATCCAGAGGCAATGTCTCGGGACCGACAGAGACCACCTCTAGGGTCCAAAATTCTGGCGACGGCTCTCGGGAAGCTGGACACTCTGCTAAGTGCAAGTGCCCCAAAAGGCCAGGTCTGGATCCCAGAGGGAAGGTGTCAGAGAAATGCCGGTGCTGGTGGTCCCGATCACCGACCCCATGTGTGGTGCGAAATCGCAAGCGGCAGCTCTTGGGGAATTCTTGACGTGGCGCCGGGCGCCTCCGCCCCAGACCTGCGCTCAGGGCAGAGAGGTTCACCCTGGGCACCAAATCCAGAGGCAATGTCTCGGGACCGACAGAGACCACCTCTAGGGTCCAAAATTCTGACGACGGCTCTCGGGAAGCTGGGCACTCTGCTAGGTGCAAGTGCCCCAAAAGGCCAGGTCTGGATCCCAGAGGCCAAGCTGTCAGAGAAATGCCGGTGCTGGTGCTCCCGATCACCGACCCCATGTGTGGTGCGAAATCGCAAGCGGCAGCTCTTGGGGAATTCTTGACGTGGCGCCGGGCGCCTTCGCCCCAGACCTGCGCTCAGGACCTCCAATTCACCCTGGGCACCAAATCCAGAGGCAATGTCTCGGGACCGACAGAGACCACCTCTAGGGTCCAAAATTCTGGCGACGGCTCTCGGGAAGCTGGACACTCTGCTAGGTGCAAGTGCCCCAAAAGGCCAGGTCTGGACCTCAGAGGCCAAGCTGTCAGAGAAATGCCGGTGCTGGTAGTCCCGATCACCGACCCCATGTGTGGTGCAAAATCGCAAGCGGCAGCTCTTGGGGAATTTTTGACGTGGCGCCGGGCGCCTTCGCCCCAGAACTGCGTTCAGGGCAGACAAGTTCACCCTGGGCACCAAATCCAGAGGCAATGTCTCGGGACCGACAGAGACCACCTCTAGGGTCCAAAATTCTGGCGACGGCTCTCGGGAAGCTGGACACTCTGCTAGGTGCAAGTGCCCCAAAAGGCCAGGTCTGGACCTCAGAGGCCAAGCTGTCAGAGAAATGCTGGTGCTGGTGCTCCCGATCACCGACCCCATGTGTGGTGCGAAATCGCAAGCCGCCGCTCTTGGGGAATTTTTGACGTGGCGCCGGGCGCCTTCGCCCCAGGTCTGTGCTCAGGACCTCCAATTCACCCTGGGCACCAAATCCAGAGGCAATGTCTCGGGACCGACAGAGACCACCTCTAGGGTCCAAAATTCTGGCGACGGCTCTCGGGAAGCTGGACACTCTGCTAAGTGCAAGTGCCCCAAAAGGCCAGGTCTGGATCCCAGAGACCAAGCTGTCAGAGAAATGCCGGTGCTGGTGGTCCCGATCACCGACCCCATGTGTGGTGCGAAATCGCAAGCGGCCGCTCTTGGGGAATTCTTGACGTGGCGCCGGGCGCCTCCGCCCCAGACCTGCGCTCAGGGCAGACAGGTTCACCCTGGGCACCAAATCCAGAGGCAATGTCTCGGGACCGACAGAGACCACCTCTAGGGTCCAAAATTCTGGCGACGGCTCTCGGGAAGCTGGACACTCTGCTAGGTGCAAGTGCCCCAAAAGGCCAGGTCTGGATCCCAGAGGCCAAGCTGTCAGAGAAATGCCGGTGCTGGTGGTCCCGATCACCGACCCCATGTGTGGTGCGAAATCGCAAGCGGCAGCTCTTGGGGAATTCTTGACGTGGCGCCGGGCGCCTTCGCCCCAGACCTGCGCTCAGGGCAGACAGGTTCACCCTGGGCACCAAATCCAGAGGCAATGTCTCGGGACCGACAGAGACCACCTCTAGGGTCCAAAATTCTGACGACGGCTCTCGGGAAGCTGGACACTCTGCTAGGTGCAAGTGCCCCAAAAGGCCAGGTCTGGACCTCAGAGGCCAAGCTGTCAGAGAAATGCCGGTGCTGGTGGTCCCGATCACCGACCCCATGTGTGGTGCGAAATCCCAAGCGGCAGCTCTTGAGGAATTTTTGACGTGGCACCGGGCGCCTTTGCCCCGGGTCTGTGCTCAGGGCAGACAGGTTCACCCTGGGCACCAAATCCAGAGGCAATGTCTCGGGACCGACAGAGACCACCTCTAGGGTCCAAAATTCTGGCGACGGCTCTCGGGAAGCTGGACACTCTGCTAGGTGCAAGTGCCCCAAAAGGCCAGGTCTGGATCCCAGAGGCCAAGCTGTCAGAGAAATGCCGGTGCTGGTGGTCCCGATCACCGACCCCATGTGTGGTGCGAAATCGCAAGCGGCTGCTCTTGGGGAATTCTTGACGTGGCGCCGGGCGCCTTCGCCCCAGACCTGCGCTCAGGGCAGAAAGGTTCACCCTGGGCACCAAATCCAGAGGCAATGTCTCGGGACCGACAGAGACCACCTCTAGGGTCCAAAATTTTGGCGATGGCTCTCGGGAAGCTGGACACTCTGCTAGGTGCAAGTGTCCCAAAAGGCCAGGTCTGGACCTCAGAGGCCAAGCTGTCAGAGAAATGCCGGTGCTGGTGGTCCCGATCACCGACCCCATGTGTGGTGCGAAATCCCAAGCGGCAGCTCTTGGGGAATTCTTGACGTGGCGCCGGGCACCTTCGCCCCAGACCTGCGCTCAGGGCAGACAGGTTCACCGTGGGCACCAAATCCAGAGGCAATGTCTCGGGACCGACAGAGACCACCTCTAGGGTCCAAAATTCTGGCGACGGCTCTCGGGAAGCTGGACACTCTGCTAAGTGCAAGTGCCCCAAAAGGCCA